>NC_133361.1:46747773-46933321 GCF_049309525.1 Garra rufa
GAATGATTCACCCAAATATGAAAATTTGCTGACAGTTTACTCACCCTGGCCGTCCAAGATGTAGATGAGTTTGTTTCTTCATCATTACAGTTTTGGAGAAACTTTGCATTACAGCACTTGCTCACTAATGGATCCTCTGCAGTGAATGGGTGCCATCATGAGTCCAAACAGCTGATAAAAACATCACAATAATCCACAAAGAATCCACATGACTCCAGTGCAGCAATTAATGTCTTGTGAAGGGAAAAGCTTAGTGTTTATAAGAAACAAATCCATTATTAAGCAGTTTTAACTTGAAACCATCTCTTCTATAATCCGTAATAATGCTTCCTCCAGTGAAAATACCCATCCCCTCTCAATGACATATTTGTTTAGAACTGTTTTAAACGGTTTTCTTTTGTAAATGGTGCTTGATCTGTTTATATTTCTCTTATGGTTCAGATGCAGGGGTTCCCACATGTTCTTAAAAGCCTTAAAAGTTTGTGAATCTGAAAAAAAAAATGTCAAGGCCCTGGAAAGTTTTTGAGAAAAAAAAAAAAACATACATAGATACAGGTCCTTGAAAGTGCTTGAAATAATTTTGTGCAAGTAGTTTTTTGGAAAAAATTCTATATTATTCCCTTCGGTCCGCTAATGTGTTATTTCGCCAACACTCTGTGGCCTATGCATACTAGCTTGCTTGATTTACATTAGTTATGCGCATTTAAGTGTTTTCCGCGTGAGGTACTTTGTGTTGTACGTTGCTATGACATTCACGCACACAAAACTACTACGATGCTACCTTAACGTTTTACAGAATGTTGTATAACATGCTTTTTTGTGTAATTGTGTTTTGACATGAAAACTGTGACAATGTATCTTACAAGGTAACACGATGTAACCTTGCTCTCACTTGAAATGTGTCCCCACATTAAGTCCTTGAATTTGAGGGTATTGGATTTCAAGTCTTTGAATTTGAAGTTGAACAAGGTGTGGGAACCATGAAGATAAGATTCCTTTTTCACTGGAGAAAGCAATATTATGAATAGCGTTCTCATATTTAGCCGGAAGCAACAGTTTAAAGTTAAAAACGTCTTAATGATGAATTGGTTTCTTACAAACACACAGCTTGTTACTTCAAAAGACATTAATTGATAGACTGGATTACTTGTGGATTATTGCAATGTTTTTATCAGTTGTTTTATCATTATGGCACCCATTCACTGCAGAGGATTCAATAGTGATCAAGTAATGTAATGCAAGATTTCTCCATCTCTGTTCTGAAGAAACAAATCCATCTACATACTGAATGGCCTGAGGATGAGTCAGTTCTTTGCAAAACCTCATTTTTAAGTGAACTTTTTTTTCATTTTTAGTGTGAGAAGGCCTTTTGTCTTAAATCTTAAAGGGGACATCAGATGCAAAATTTACTTTTACATGGTGCTTGTGTATAAATGTGTCTCAGCATTTCAGCATACCTTAGACAGTTGTACGCTGTCCACCATTTTTCTCTGTGCTCGAGCAACTGTAGTGACAACAATGTCTCGTAAGCATTGCAGGTGTTTTGTATTTGGATGTAAAATGAACATAAGAGTCTTCATTTTCTCCTGACATCAGAGCCATCAAGGATGCAGTAGATTAGTATTGTTTTTGATGATAACACGCTACCAAATACACAAAAAACAAAACAAAAGAGGGGGTGGGGTGAGCAGACCTCATTATCATTTGAAGATTCATGCACCGAAACGGGTCACTGTGAACAGAGCTGTTTTTGACAAGCTAAAAACACCGTTCAGGAATTTTAACCAAAGTATTTTACAGGCCTTTTCACGAAGACCCTAATAAATCATACCAACTTGTTGAAAATGAGTATCCGATGCATACAAGACAGACAAAAAGGACTGAAACTATGCCGTATCTGAATTTGCATTTATGTGTCTTGCAGTACAGTGACTCTGATTCTGAAGCCGAGTATCCAGCCATTGTTCCAGCAGTTCCGAGTGCAGTGCCTGTGACGGGAGAGTCATACTGCAGCTGTGATTCACAGATGGAGCTCAGCTGTAACCCACGGCTCCGGGGTTACACACACTTGCGAGACTGCCACTGTGGAGAAGATGACCAAGGTGGTGACACATACAACATTAATACATTAGTTTTACCTTGATCATGCTAAATGTGTTCTCTTATTGGCTGTTGTTTACTTGTTTGTCAGATTTCGACTGGGTGTGGGATGACGGCAGCCGGTCGTCTGCAACACTGCTGAGCTGTGAGAACAGGAAAGTGAGCTTCCACTCGGAGTATAGCTGTGGAACGGCAGCCATTCGCGGCTCCAGAGAGCTCTCAGAGGGACAACACTTCTGGGAGATTAAAATGACTTCCCCTGTCTACGGCACAGACATGGTGAGAAACCATGTATTCAGTATGGGGTTTTTTGTATATGGGGGATATCTGTTTATTTTAGGCATTTTTTCTGAAAATGGCTGATATTAAACTTTACAGATAGAAACTAAAATTTGCAGCATAGCAGATTCAGCAGACTGAAGCACAACTGTCAGCATACAGCTTTTAAGGATGATACTTGCTGAGTCAGTTGAGTTTTCCAAGATGTGAGCCACATTGCAATGGGTAGTTTTGCATACTTCTTCAAAATGTACACAGCAGTTCAAAAGCGGCACTTTCTTGAACACCAAATCAGCATATTAGAATGATTTCTGAAGGATCATGTGACATTGAAGACTGTGGGCTTGTTTAAACTCAATGGTTGAATTCTTTTTTTTTTTTTAGATGGTTGGTATTGGCACATCAGATGTGAATCTGGACAAATATAGACATACATTCTGCAGCCTGCTGGGTAAAGATGAAGACAGTTGGGGTCTGTCATATACAGGTAAAATGGGTTTGGTTCGTAAACGCATACTTATGTTCACAAACACCCATACTTTACATGGAAGCGTGGTGTGTAAGGATTTTTTTGTAATGTAATGTATGTTTGTGATTTTCTCAGGTCTATTACATCATAACGGTGATAAAGTGAGCTTTTCGTCACGTTTCGGACAGGGTTCAATTATTGGTGTTCACTTGGACACTTGGCACGGCACCCTCACCTTCTACAAAAACCGCAAGTGCATCGGTAAGATGCAGCTGCGATCTTATCTGTCATGTTTTTGAAATATACACATTTTTAAGTGTCAGTTTCTCTCTAGGAACGTAACATATGAACAGTTATGTTCTTGCAAAAGGAATGATTTTAAGTCTTCTGTCAGCAAAAAAAAAAAGTCAAAGCTGTTTTTAGTAACCAGGCAAACATGTTTTTGACACATTACAATTTATTGACAGTAAGAAAGAGTATTGTGTTTTTAGGGGTTCAAGCGAGTAGCGTTGAAAACCTATTGTAATTGTTAAAATGGCCAAGGATCAGCAATCTCACATAAAACTGATCGGGCGGACCAAACCATAAGTCATAGAGACTTGAAGCTTGGAGGAATGGCAGTACTCACACCGCCTTCAACGTCCCCAAGGCTTGCCCCAAACGGCCTGATGGGGAGCTACAGCGCTCAAAAGAACGAAATCACTCATAAGTTCTAAACCATCAGTTGCAGGTTCAAGTGTCTTATGTCGTTGGAATTCTTGGTTCATGTTGGACAAAACACATGTTGAACATTTTTGGGTTTTTTAAAAAACATACTTTTGCGTACTAGTCCTTGGTTTTTCTCCCGATCGGAACCAAACCAGTGCAGAAAGATTCTGTGAAGAGTGGATATCAATAATTATTTAAAAAAAGTTTAACTTTCCACTCACCATGGCAAAGGGACGCCAAAATGTTTGAAAGAGGCGGGGCCACTTTTAGTAAAATGTCTACAACTCCCAAACAGAATGAGATTTCTTTACCAAACTCAGAATGCTCAATTTGAGGTCACAGGACAAAAAGCAGAGCTTGGCCATTTGGTGGCTATAAGAGGGAAAAAACATAAAAATGGCTATACCTACGCAACCATTTGTCCTATTAACATGAAAATCGCTGAGCACAGCCACGGTACAAAGTGCCACAAGTGTTTTGAGCAGCTAAGAGACAACTTTAACGGACAAGAGAAGGTGTTTGACTAACAGCCCCAAAGGTCTGTAAGAAATTTTAAAGAAATCGGACACTGGGGGGCCAACATCGCATTTTTCAAGGGCGTAAACGATTGTACATTTTGCCGTCTTTGCGCACGTACACGCGATATTCATATCATATGATGTAACTCCTCATTCTGGACAACTTTGCCTCTAGAACCGCTGCTGTCAATCAAATAATTTTGAATGATTGAGAAAATGTAAAAAAGAAGATACTTTTGTAAACTAGTCCTAGGTTTTTTTCCTTAATCTGGGGGGAAACACTGCAGTACAATTCTCTGGACTCTCTAGGTCAATTATTATTAAAAAAAATTTGAAATTTACCCTTTGAGAAGTTATAACGGAAAACGAGGCTCCAAATGTACCCAAAATCCTATAAAGCCTAAAGAAAAGCTTAAAACATCTCAAAACCTGCTGAGCACATGCGACAGGTGATTCTAAACAAGCATTCAAAGTTTCAAGGAGATCAGACCACAGTTGGTGCTATTATAGTCATAAACGTTAAAAACACTATTTCTATGGTAAATTATCTGGATTTGCCAAAAATACTTTTTAAGTCATTGTTTTAAATGGTTACAAGCTTGTTGAATAATGTCTTTATTAAAGCGCCCTAAAGCACTTGAACCCCAGTAATCGCTGCTTGCAGCTATATTTTAATCGATTATTATTGTATGTTATTGTATCAGTGGTGTGCAGTGTTCTGAAATGAGGAGACGATGTCCTAATTTTCACATTTTCACATTTTCTTGGTTAAATAAATATGACCTAAATCAGAAAAAGAAAAAAAACTATTTTATAATTTTACATAAACAATGCCATTAATATTTTATTTATTAAAGCCAAAAATGAATCTCAAAATAATAACTCAAGGCCGTAACAATTTAAACAATATATTTTATTTGTGAACTTATGCTCAGCTGTTCCGATTAATAGTTAATCAACTATTTTTACATTTTTTGCCTCATCAGTCATCAAAGCTCGGTAAATAATGGACATGGAGATTTATTTTAAATTTCACCAAGCTGATTACTCACCAAAAACGCCCACAAAGCATGCCATTTTAAGTCTTATTTTTATCTAATAAAATGGTGATATCCATAAAATATGTGCGAGTTGTTTACTTAAGTTATTAGTAACTTGTTTAGTTATTAGTTTTCCCCATAACACCAATATAATCAGTTAATTCAGACTGATTCACAAACAGTGAATGAACACAAGATTTATCGCATGAAACAATGAACACAGCTGAACATAACCAGTCATATCCAATCATATTGTGATGGAGGCAGTGCCTCCTCTCACGTGACTTAACCCCATTCATTCTCAATCAATCAACAAACTCACGGCACGCTTTAGGGGACAATGTTTCTTTAGGAAATTTTTGTGATTTTAATCACTTTATAATGGTATAAAGGAAGGTTACATTACATTTTTTGTAAGAACTATGAATGATCATGTACTTTTCTATCCCTAAAGAACAATAATACAGCAGAAGAGCAGGTTTATCACACTTATTTCATAACATTTAACCTGCATATTGTGTGTTTGGCAGGTGTAGCAGCTACAGAGATGAAAAATAAGCGTGTTTTTCCTATGGCATGCTCCACCGCGGCCAAAAGCAGCATGAAGGTGATTCGCTCAGTCTCCGCTCCCACCTCTCTACAGTACCTTTGTTGCTCACGGCTCCGCAAGCTACTCCCGTCTGGAGTCGATGCCCTGCGAGTCCTGCCGCTGCCGCCCGGCCTCAGACACCTTCTTCACTCCAAACTGGGATGGGTGCTAAGCCTGGATCACATGCACACGCACTCGAACACACACACCCCGCCTGGACCTTCCTCGGGCAGTGACTCTGAGGGCTGCTCATCCGACCCGGAGGCCTGCCAGCGGAAACGTTGCCGCTGGACCTGAGGCATCCATTATGCATCATTATGCACACATCAGAAAATGTCTCCACAAATTAAAAAAAAAAAAAACATAAACACTGGACGTGTGCTGTCAATCACAACGGCGGATAACAGGGCTTGCCGTAAGGTCAGTCAAGCCTGTTTTACTAGTTGCATCGCTGGTAAATATTCATCTTTCAAGGCTCTAAAGGTAGTTTGCTCCATCAGGTGACATTCGGATATATATTACAGTATTCATAGGCTTCAGTTTTATGATGTGAACTTCCAGTGGAATGAAGACCATCAGCTCTTCAGACTAAAGCAAGATATGAACCTCATGAACCTGTTCTGATGTGGGGAACAATAACATGTGAAACACGGGCAAACACCCATACTGTTTGCATTCACACACACAAAACACAAACGATATATGACACCTTTAGTGAACTGTAAATGTCTCCATTACTGCCGTCAGCTGGGGGCAGAAAAAGTTACCTGATCTCCTCTGAAGTAATGCATATTCATGTCTTTCTCCATTACAGGCCAGTCTAACATCTCAGCACTTCAAAGTGTCTTGGTCTGTTCTCCGTTTATGTTTGAACAATCGTTGTGCGTTTTTACTCTATTCTTATTTTATCAAACAGACAGTAAGAAACAACAGTGTCGTCATGATGAATATTGTCTGCATAAATGTGTTTTAAATATCATTATGTTAAAATGGTGAGGAAAATGCCTGTGTATCTTGACAGTTTTTGTCTCCAGGAATTTCTTTGGACCCTAGTGATTACTCAAAGTTTGTTTATGTGTATCTGAACAGTATTTCCACAGAAATGTTATTTCCTTGGAAATACCTTTGATGCAGCTGTCAAACTGACTGATGCTAACTGAAGTGGAGGTTGATTCAGTTTTCAATCTGTGCAACATCTCTACATGAGGTTCATATTGAATTCATATGGGGTTTATATTGCAGATTTTGTAATTCATTGTTTAAAAAAACAAGCAAATCATGTTTTTGTTATGCATAAAGCACTTTTTGCGCTTATTGTATGTAGGAATATATACAGGTCCCTAAGCTGTGTTCTATGCGTATTGTATGTCAAAAGCGCTCTTTCTATCTCTCTTTCACTGTCTGTCTTCTCTCTTCCTTCTCTCGCTTCTACGCCACACATTAAGCATGGCCTTTTATATGAGTCAAGAAAAAATAAGGAAAATTATATATGCATTAAAAAAGGGGCTGAATATGTTTTGTTTGTTCTTTTTGAGATCTTAATAAAGGTTTCCAAAAATCAATCATAAAGTTGGTCTTATTAATCAAAATTGAAACTACACTTTCCATCACATTTCTTTTTAATTACGAATTTCAAATTCATTTTGTACAGAATAATTCTGACAAAATATTGTGTAATTATCGGTAAAGATTACTTACGTAGGCCTGACTAACAAATCAAGAAAGTTTTATGATCAAGTGGTAGACATATATTCTTTCAAAACGATGTTAGTATTGATATGTAATATTTACACATATACAGTTCAGGTCGAAAGAGTACATAAACCTTGCAAAATCTGCAAAATTAAGATTATTTTACCAACATAAGAGGGATCATTCAAAATGCATGTTATTTTTTTTCTAGTCTAGTACTTTAGACCTAATTAAGATATTTCACATTAAAGATGTTTACATATAGTCTACAAGAGAAAATAATAGTTGAATTTATAAATATGACCCTGCTCAAAAGTTAATGTTGTGTTGTTACCTGAATGATCCACAGAAGTTTTTTTTTGTTTGTTTGTTTTAGTGATAGTTGTTCATGAGTCCCTTGTTTGTCCTGAACAGTTCAACTGTCTGCTGTTCTTCAGAAAAATCCTTCAGGTCCCACAAATTCTTTGGTTTTTCAGCATTTTTGTGTATTTTGAACCGTTTCCAAAAATGACTATGATTTTAAGATGCATCTTTTCACACTGAGGACAACTGAGGGACTCATATGCAACTATTACAGAAGGTTCAAACACTCACTGATGCTTCAGAATGAAAAACTATGCATTAAGAGCCAGGGGTGAAAACTTTTGAACAGAATGAGGATGTGTAGCCTACATTTTTCTTATTTTGCCTCACTATAATATTGTTTTTCATTTTGTACTACTACATAGGACAATTTACCCTGATCTTCAAATTCAAAAAGTTTTTACCCCTCTTCTGGAGCATCAATGAGCATTTGAACCTTCTGTAATAGTTGCATATGAGCCCCTCAGTTGTCCTCAGTGTGAAAAGATGGATCTCAAAATCATTCAGTCATTGTTGGAAAGTGTTCAAATACACAAAAATGCTGAAAAACTAAAGAATTTGTGCAATCTGAAAGACTTTTCTGAAGAATAGCTGTCAGTTTAACTGTTCAGGAAAAACAAGGGACTCATGAACAACTATCACTAAAAAAAAACAGCTGTGGATCATTCAGGTAACACAGTATTAAGAATCAAGTGTATGTAAACTTTTGAATGGGGTAATTTTTATAAATTCAACTATTATTTTCTCTTGTGGACTATGTAAATGTCTTTTATGTGAAATGTTATTCAGGTCAGTACTGAATAAAAAAAAATAACATGCGTTTTGTACGATCCCTCTTATTTTTTATTTAAAAAGTTAACATTTTGCAGATTCTGCATGGTGCATGTAAACTTTTGACCTCAACTGTACCGCACCAGATCGTCGCACTTGTGAGGTTGAATCCTCGCCGTAAACGGAACCGGAACACGCAGGCGCGATTCGCACGGACCGATTTCCCTGACGAACGGCAGAAGGCGTGACGTAATTGTGGAGGTCAAGTCAAACAGACAGGTAAGATAACTGTCGTTCACAGAAAAATGGGTTGAGATACTCGCCTGTTTTTATATATTTCATTAGCTATTTTTCTGTCGGCTTTAGTTGTTGTGGTTTGTGTTCACCTGTATAATATTTAATGTCTTATGATTCAACGGACTGTAACACGTGAAGCATGTGTGCGCAAGACTGTGCAGCCGATAATGTTTATCTGCTTCATTTAAAGTAGTCACTGTTCAGATGTTTCTATTCGATATATTTACGTTCACATTACTACAGGTCCAAAATATTGGGAAAATTAGCACGCTGCCTGTGTCATACGCATTTTCATCAATAGATAGATCAATGTAGTCAGTTACAACTGTAAATCACATCTCATTATATAGTTGAGTCTCCTTTTAAATATATAAATATATCATTTGAAAGTCAAGTTCAGGTGAGGTTTAAGGACTGTAAGTGTTTTTGTTCAAAATAAATAAATACATGTCCATATAATAGTCTATCATGCTCTTAATAATATATTTTTAATATAACACTTAATTTAGTATTATATTTGTACATAATACTAGACTTAATGAGACTTTTTTTTTAGTTTATTTTTAATTCTGTGTGAGTTCCCAGGTTTTTATAGGGGTCATTATACAGAATTGGTGCAAACTGCTGTCCCACAACCAAAAAACACCAGTGTTTACTAAGACCCTTCTATTATCTATTGAAACCCACAATAATATTTAAAATATTAGTAAGCTTGATATCTATAAAATCATCATTTATTTGGTACTTTCAGTTAGGATTTTTTGCATTTTATTGCAATATTTAAAAAATTGTTTTAGTAAAAAAGTGAAGTTAAAAAAAAAAAAAAAAAAAAAAATTATATATATATATATATATATATATATATATTGTATTTTTTTTTTTTTTTGTAAATTATGAAAAAGTGTCCCGCATTTTCATGTCACTACCGAGAAGTGTATGTTTTAGTCCATTGGCTGAGACTGATTTTAACTACACCCCTAAATTTATGATGAAATAAAATATTTATGTGTTGCTCACTCTCAGCTATATGGTAAGTAGATAGGTCCCATCATTTTGAGGTAAATGTGTTCAAAAGTCTGAAAATCTGTGTCTAACTTTAAGGAATGTCAGTACCAAACACCTTTTTTCCTGCAATTAAACACTTTTTTTTGTCGTTTTTCCATAACATTTAGTTTTTATGTGTGTACAGCTGTTCAGAACGGCGCTAGTGCACCATGTGTTGATTAGCATCTTTGAGCTAGGTTTTAAAGTATCTAAAATTATTAATCCATAAAATTTGGTTGTAAGCAAAATTGTAATCTTAGGTCAATACAACCCTTCTTACTAAATTATATTTTATTATATTTGTCTTTCGGTAGTGACAAATAGTGAGAGGACAAATATTCCAAAACCTTCTGAAAATACAATTAATTAACAGTACAATTACTACGAATGTGTATCTTGGATATTATACTGTTTACATACATACAGAATTTGTGGAAAAAGACACCTTTTTTTCTTTGACTTTGGAGATTGACTCCAAATCTGTAGAATGGCCCATAAACAGTGGGATCCATAAATTTAGATTACTAGTGATAATACTAGTAAAAAACAATTTTTCTCTCATTTCAAAGTGTATTATCAGCATAACAATTTAATTAATTTATTTTTTGCACATATTTCATTTCAAAACGACAATTCACCCAAAAATGAAAATTGTCATTGTTTACTCCCCCTCAAGCTGTTCCAAACCTGTATGAGTTTCTTTCTTATGTTGAACACAGAAGAAGATATTTTGAAGAATGTTGGTAACCAAACTGTTGGCGCTAGCTATTGACTTCTATAGTATGTAAAAAATTAACTTTATGGCTACCATTAACTGTTTACAGGGTTTGGATTGACAGAGAGTGTATAATGACAGAAATGACAGCAGCGCTGAAGTTTGTGTGAAACTTGATTTTTTTGTTATAATTAATTATGTCCATATTTAGATGCTTAATCTTTTTGTAATTTCTTTATCGGTCATCCAGGCAGCATGGTGAAGAAAAAGCGTCTGAGGCTTATAGCCGAGATGGCACGGAAGATCCGGGCCTACCGGGAGCTGAAGAATCAACCCCAGGACTCTCAGCGCTACGCGCTAGACTACGACACCATGACACGACCCTTCACTGGCAAAAAGCTGCCGGTGTTGGCTTGGAAGGATGTACGGAGAGAAACACGCCTCTTTACGTTACTGGCTGGCATGCGCATGTTTGGTGTGGGTCGTCTCTTTACACGCAAGTCATGGCTGGACGAGCATACAGAGCCATGCTACTGGAAAATAACAAAAGTCAAGGTGGATTACACAGCAGAGGTATGTCCTTCTGCATTGTCAGTCTAGCTGTGATTATTTGAATCCGTGCAACAAAATAAATAATTGTGCAATAAATAATTGTGTAAATAAATATGATTGTGTGTGTGTGTGTGTGAATTCAAACACTGATGTTTTCTTCTTCAGAACATGGATCATGGGAAAGCATGGGGCATTCTAACATTTAAAGGTATGAAAAGACCTTTTCTATGAACACCTAACTAATCCACAACCATAAATAATAGCACTTTTTTTTTAATAAAAGGTAGTTCCTTAAAAAAAATCTCTTTATTCTTTTGTTCTGACGCTTTTGCTGTGACTTTTTTTTTTATGCTGTGTATTTGTGACAGTGCTGTTTTCAACATTTTATATATGGGAAATTTACACTGCCATTCACAAGTTTGGGTCAGTAATGTTTTTTAAAAATCTTTTATGCTCATTAAGACTGTGTTTATTTGATTAAAAATACAGAAAAACAATAATATTGTGACATGTTATTGCAATTTAAAATAGCGGTTTTCTATTAATATACTTAAATTTAATTCATTCCTGTGATCAAAGCTGAATTTTCAGCATCATTACTCCAGTGTCCTTAAGAAATCATTCTAATGTGCAGATTTATAGTCAATGTTGGAAACAATTGTGCTGTTTATTATTATTATTAGTAGTATTATTATATTTTTTTTTACCTCTGATACTTTTCAGGATTCTTTGATGAATAAAACGTTATTTAAAATAGAAATCTTTTGTAACAATATCTTTTTAACTTTTTATTCATCAGAGAATCCTGAAAAAAAATATCACAGGGTCTAAAAAATATTAAACAGCACAACTGTATATTAGAATGATTTCTGAAGGATCATGTGACACTGAAGACTGGAGTAATGATGCAAAAAATTCAGCTTTGCATCACAGAAATAAATAATATTTTATGGTATATTCAAATATAAAACTGTTATTTTAAATTGAAATAATATTTTATAACATTACTTCTATATTTTTGATCAAATAAATGGATCTTTGATGAGCATAAGAGACTTCTTTAAAAACATAAAAAATCTTACTGTTCAAAAGTTTGGGGTCAATACAATTTTTTTTCGAAGGAAACTTAAGTGAGAATGCGTTAAATTGATATAAAAGTGACAAGACATTTATATTGTTACAAAAGAGTGCTATTATTTTATCCTTTTTATTCAAAGAATCCTGAATTTTTTATCACTGATTCTACAAAAATATTAAGCAGCTCAGCAGTTTAGCAATAATAATATATAATAGTAATAATAGTATGAAATGAGCACCAAATCAGCATATTAAAGGTCCCATATTGTCAAAATCGAAATTTCCTGGCTTTTTTCATGATAACTGAGGTCTAGGGGCTATGTAACTACCATATGAGTTTCAAAACAGTCAATCCACAGTAAACTGCACACAGCCTGCTTAAAGTAGCTGTTCATTTTCACGAGCCACTGTGACTTCCGTAAAGATGTGACGTCCGATCTGCTCAGTCACCGCCTTCAGTCACCACCCCGAGCACCAATCATGTCCCACCCTCCTTTTGTCAAACCCAGACAACAACGCGTCTATAACATTGCTAAGCAACAACAACACGGAAACTAATCTAGAAAACCCTGTTCAGTCGATAGATGTCGAAACTACCTCATTGCACAGGCTTCAGAACAACGTGAATATAAGAGACCAGCGGCACGTCAACTTCAGCCTCTTTCACTCAGCGATTCCGGTAAATACACGGATAATGTTTCCCATGATTTGTTACGGAGTTGTTTAATTTGGTTCATTCACAGTTGTTTTCCGGAATCTGTGCGTGCTTTACACACAACCCATAAAGACATGTGACGTTTGGATGTGAGATGTAATGCGACACGTACGTTTTAACTAAACTGAAACTAACCTGAACAAACTGTGGTTCAGCGCTGATAGTGAGGAGCTGGCTCTGCCCGATCGCTGCTTCATTCCACTTTGCACGTATTTTTTCGTCGTGAAGAGTCGCATGATAACGTGCATCACTACAACACTGCCTTTATGGTTCTGGCTTTTGTTCACACAGCGCTCGTTCCCGTAATTTTCCAGAATCAGCGTGCATTGTGAAAGGGGCTTTACTAAAGCAACAGTTATGTAGTTTACTGCATTCGGTGTTTGAAAAAGAAAGAACATTAATGATCATTCTGAAATATCCTGTTGAGTATCAGCAGGCTAGGCTCTCTCTATGCCTCTGAGCTCGCTTACAGCATACATGACCATAGTTACCTGTGATTGGCCTGGATGTGCGTCACTCAGAAAACAACAGGCCAATCAGAAGAGAGGCTCATGAATATTAATTAGATGGGCCAAAATCGGCCTGTTTTTGACAGAGCTCCTAAAAAAGGAGCTGTAAAAATATATTGAGATGGATTTTGGCACTTATACCGCAAATATATATTCTTAAGGACATCGACAACTAAAATAAACCTCCAGAAACGTGTACAATATGGGACCTTTAAGAATGAATTTTAAAGGGTCATCTGATACTAAAGACTAAAGTAATGATGCTGAAAATTCAGCGTATAAAATATCACTGTGACACATTGTTTGAATGTGTGTTTCAGGTAAAGAGGAGCCCAAAGAACGCGAGGTGGATAAGGTGATGTACCACGACTGGAGACTGGTGCCCAAACATGAAGAAGAGGACTTCAAACGCCGTGAACCCGTCCCTGAGCCTCCTGTGCGTTATGTGAGATACCCGCCTCTCCTGCGTGCAATGATCCTGGCCCAGCAAGCCAAGCAGCTGGGTTTGGATGTCAGCACTATCCCAGAACCCACTCTTCCATTGAAACGGGATGTCCTGCTCAACTCTGAGTACTTCAAAAGTCAGGATGAGAAGAAGCAAAAGGAGGGTACACCTGTCTGATGCTAAGGTCCACCTCAGAGGGGTTAGGGTCATGGTGAGGAAAGCTGAGTTGCAGTGGTCTTAATGGGAACTGCTTCTTTTGTTCCTAATTGTATAGACACTGATTTCTGGTTAAAGACTAGTTTGTGTTTTAATGCTATGTTTTGGTAAAACAAAATATAGCCTTATGTTTTCAGCTGTGTCTTGCGATCATGTGGCTAATGACTGCAGGGAAAAAAAGAGATATCTTTGGACATGTGACCAAAGCCAAAAGGATAATCCTCTGTGGAAAGACTCTGCTTTTTGTCGTCAAGTTAATATCTGTGTGATATTCTTTACAGTATGTGATTTAAATATGAAGTTGTATGCATTATTTGCAGATATAGAATAAAAATGGGTCAACTGAATCTGGTCTAAATTTGAAAATGAATTGTCGATTAATTATGCGTAGCTGTCAAAGTCCAATTTTATTTCTAAAAAAGATCTCATCATGAACATTTGAAAACAATTGATAATAGGCAGACAAAAAACTGTTTTTAACTTTTACAACGCATACTTAAACCAGGGATACTATACATATTTGTGATCCTGGACCACAAAACCAGTCTTAAGTAGCACGGGTATATTTGAAGCAATAGCCATTGTATGAGTCAAAATTATAGATTTTTCTTTTATGCCAAAAATCTTTAGGATATTAACTAAAGATCATGTTCCATGAGATGTTTTGTAAATTTCCAACCGTAAATATATCGAAAGTAAATTTTTGTATGTAATATGCATTGCTAAGAACTTCATTTGGACAACTTTAAAGGTGATTTTATCAGTATTTAGGTTTTTTTGCACCCTCAGATTCCAGATTTTCAAATAGCTGTGTATCAGCCAAATACAGGTCCTTTTCAAAAAATTAGCATATTGTGATAAAGTTCATTATTTTCTGTAATGTACTGATAAACATTAGACTTTCATATATTTTAGATTCATTACACACAACTGAAGTAGTTTAAGCCTTTTATTGTTTTAATATTGATGATTTTGGCATACAGCTCATGAAAACCCAAAATTCCTATCTCAAAAAATTAGCAATAACTTCTCTTGCAATAGCTGAAAGGGTCATCTTTTTGGCCTTCGTCTGGACAACCTCCTGTTGCAGGGTTTCATTTGCCTTAGATCTTGCAATCTCTGTGAAAATTGGAGGAATGCTGCCAGTTAAGTAGTTAAGTTGTCTTATAATTGAGGAAATTAGCACCAGGCTTCATACTGACACCAAGAACTTGAAAGGTATCTGTAAGTGTGTTATAATTTTGATCAGTTCATTTTCAAACATCTCATTTAGGTTTTTTATACTGTGCTTCAGAATATAATTAATGTGTTTAAAAACGGCCCTTCTGCTGAGACAGTCCTCGCTGCAGCCTGTAGCGCGATGGCGTAGCTGGATCAGGTCCAATACGTACTGGACGTTGTAATGCGCGGTGGTTTGTTTGGCTGATATTTCAATATAAACTGTCACAGGAGTGAAAACAGCTTGATCTGACAGCTATGATCAGTTTGTATATTGAATCTAATGTTTAATGTTTTTTCCCCATATATGTACATGCCCTGCTGACACTGGGTTCTACTTCAATTTGCTGATCAATGCAGATCACTGTAGAAAAATGAGTATAGCAATTAAAGAAGGAACTCTTACCAGTCAAAATATCATTAAGCACACTTTTTTTTTTGACATCTGACAAGATTATTATTATTTTTTTTTATTGGTGCTGTTATTATTTTTCCATTTCCCTTGAATGTGTACTGGTATTTCAAGTATTTTACATACCTTATTGCAGGGATCATCAAATCTGGCCCACGAGATCCATTTTCCTGCAGAGTTTAGCTCTAACCCTAATCAAACACACCTGAGCATGCTAATCAAGGTCTTCAGGATCATTAGAGAATAACAGGTAGGTGAGTGTGATCAGGGTTGGAGCTAAACTCTGCAGCGCATTGGACCTCCAGGGTAAGATTTGAGGAACCCTGCCTTATTGTATTGTAACTTTAAGATTAAAATGACTTTATGATTTTTTAAATGACACGTAAAAATTCCGTCATAATTCCTTATCACCCGTCATTTTAATTTTCATATTTTAATTATAACAGATTTAATTGCATTTATTTTATTGTTCACGTTTTAATTTTTAATATGTTCAAGAGAACAGATGAGACCGCTTAACTTTTCATGTTCAACACCGCACCCCGCAGTGACATCGATTTGAATATATTCTCATTTTAATTCATCTTATTTTTATTTTTTTATTTTTTGTGTGTGTTTTAATTTTTCTGATATGAAAATGAAATCAAATGAAAGCATAAACATTTATTTATTTTTAATCAAATGAAAAATAAACCCTTTTAATTTTTGGCAAACAGAGGTTTACTGTTAAAATCAATACATGGAAGAAAAATTATATACAGTTTAAAACGTTTATTCAATTTCAGTTCAATTCAAGTTTATTTGTATAGCACTTTTCACAATACAAATCGTTGCAAAGCAGCTGTACAAAAAAATGTAGGCTACTACAATATATTTAGTAGCTTATTAGTGGTGACTACTGTATGTTAAGTCGATGTACATATGGTATAAATATTAAAAACAGTAATGGTGTAATCAAAAACAGATGATGAACACTAATAGTAATGATTATGTGTTGCAATCAAACTTGTAGAAAAATTGTGTAGTGCTGTATGTTGTTTAAAGGCGGGTATCATCGGCGGTCCTCTGAGGGGTTGGCATCATCTCTTCTTCTGAATCCAGACTGAATCTTGTGTAATTCCTAGGCAGAAACAGAGAAACAAATAGAGAAATAATTAGAGTAGCTGCTGTTCCAACCAAGCAAAAATTATGTGTTTTGCCCAAGCTGAAAAATGTTGATGTGCATTTGATCAGATTCAACTGCCTAATTAAACACCTACATTATACTGTACAAAAGTAATACAAGACTAATATTGTTCTGTTTCAGGTTAAACCATACTTTTATTTTGACAGGTTGCCGTAAAGTTTCTGTGTGTACAGTATGATATGCTGCTTTCTCAAATGAAATGGAGAAGTGACACTCACAGCAGCTTTGGCGATTGAGTTTATCTGTTCATGTGAGCATCACGTGTGCTTCAGTAGCCTATGCGTGAAGTAAAGAAAAAAAACGCGTCTCCGCCATTCATACATACAGAGGCAAAAGGAGCATGCAGGATTCAGATTGAAACTGTCTTTTTGCATTTCAGTTTTCACAGACACTATGGACATATCGCGATTTGAATTAAGTGACAGACCAACTTTTGATTTATTAATCCAAAAATCGACGATTCCGTGGCATTCCGCGCTATAGTAGATTCTGTTTTCATGAATGGAGTCCGCAATCCCGCCCTTGTTTTCGCGGAGGAGACATTGTGACAATATACGTGATCGGATCGGGACTTCCCTAATTTTAACATTTGGCAAAACAAACCACTGCGCACGCGCCTAACAACATCCATTATCAAAAAAGATCAAATTAACGAATATTTTATCATTAACCTACTATTACTACTTGCAAAATTTCATATTCACCGCTGCAAATTCACTCTACAAAATCCTTTATTTATTATTTAAAAAAGAGGTTCAACAATATCCAAACTATTTCATCATCCAAAAAACTATCAATTTGTTTCATCTTTTTAATTTATATTGTTTAAGGTTTTGTTTTGTATTTATTTATTTTTATTATATACATGTACAATGCTGACATTTTTGTACTTTTTTGCTTTGTACCTTGGCAATAAAAAAATTAATTAAAAAAAAAAAAAACGTCCAGTACATATTGGACCTGATCCAGCTACGTCACTTGCTTGCTTCTGCTCTTGTTAGGATAACTTCAAACAGGACTAAGGAAGCAGTGACCCGTGATCTCCACTGTATTATGTATAAACATAACCCCCTGCATTTTATTGGTAACACTTTGCTTTATAGTTTCTTACTTTTTATTTTCTATACTGCATAGTTTGATTTCTTAAGTTACAGAGATTTTTCATACATACAGGGTTGTTTTCAAAATGTTGCCTAACTAGTGCAGACATGCAAAATGAGACTCCACGCACGCGCATGTCACCTAGCGACACTCATCAGCGCGCGCACGCGTCTCCTCCCTCTCTCTCTCTCCCGAAAACTCTTGAGGCAGCCCGTGCTCCTTGGACTGCTAAGATGATCATACTTTGCTTAACGATATTTGCGAACGTCTTCAAGACTGGTAAGTAACGTTAGTGCCTTTATGCGCCGTTTATGTGCAGTTTCAAGTGATGGAACGTCTCAAGCAGTCCTCATGTCTGCGCCTACAGTACATCCTGTGAGTTATTGTTTGCTAGCCTGACTATCCAGATGTACAAGCTGCGGCGTTAAGTATGTACGCCACGTTTTAGCTGAGACTGTACTATGTTTCAAAGCTAAAGCATACTAAGTTACAGCAACATGCATTACAATGCAAGCATTTCGCTTTAACGCATGCGGCCCATTCACGTCATTCATCTACATAAGTAGGTTAACGCCTAGGAATGTGTGTCTTATGTCTTAGTCTGCTCTACTAACGAATAATATTTATGATTGTTACCAAACCTGAACATTCATAACCTATAGGAAATAAGAAAACTGGTAATAAAACGCGTTCTCTCTACGTTCTAAGCTTGATCCTATTAATAGTGCGGCTTGCAGTGCTGTGATTGGTTCTTAAGTATTTGCCTGCGCAATGCTCCCCCGTGATTGGTCAGTCGGTGTGCTGTACCGCGCTGGACTGCTGCACATAATGGGTTCTAAAAGGTCATTGTCTGATATAAAAGAGCCCGTGGATTTAGCGGCAAAACACGCCAGGATTATTGACTCAGGTATGCAGAAGAACACCTGCTATTAGAAATACACCTCAAGCCATTTCAGTGCACACTATATTGCAGGGACCACGAACAGAATGAGATCGCGTTAGTACTGTATTTACGATTCTGTATGCGGTTTTATAAAATAATAATCATAAGTGAATAAAAAAAATAATAATTTGAGCATAAACATGCGTTCTGAGTGTGTCGTTTTTTTGTGACCTAACGTTATACAGACAACTGGCGAGCACTAAGAGGTTTATTGCTTTGGTATTAATAGGGCATATGCTGATTTCATAACGGTTTGTGTTCGCATAGTGTGTTGAGTTATTTATGCAGAATGTACGCTTTTATATACCATATTATAACATATCTTTAAGGTATGTTTTGTTAGGGATAATGTAGTCAGTCAAAATAAAGTTTGTATTACAATGAATAGTTTTAAGTGAATTGGCGCTTATTACTCTAATACTTACTGAAAAATTAATATAAATGGAAATTAAATAATGATTGAAAGGAGCAGTTCACTTTCAGAACAAAAATTTACAGATAATGTACAGTCGTGGCCAAAAGTTTTGAGAATTACATAAATATTGGAAATTGGAAAAGTTGCTGCTTAAGTTTTTATAATAGCTATTTACATATACTCCAGAATGTTATGAAGAGTGATCAGATGAATTGCATAGTCCTTCTTTGCCATGAAAATTAACTTAATCCCGAAAAAAATCTTTCCACTGCATTTCATTGCTGTCATTAAAGGACCTGCTGAGATCATTTCAGTAATCGTCTTGTTAACTCAGGTGAGAATGTTGACGAGCACAAGGCTGATCATTATGTCAGGCTGATTGGGTTAGAATGGCAGACTTGACATGTTAAAAGGAGGGTGATGCTTGAAATCATTGTTCTTCCATTGTTAACCATGGTGACCTGCAAAGAAACGCGTGCAGCCATCATTGCGTTGCATAAAAATGGCTTCACAGGCAAGGATATTGTGGCTACTAACATTGCACCTAAATCAACTATTTATAGGATCATCAAGAACTTCAAGGAAAGAGGTTCAATTCTTGTTAAGAAGGCTTCAGGGCATCCAAGAAAGTCCAGCAAGCGCCAGGATTGTCTCCTAAAGAGGATTCAGCTGCGGGATCGGAGTGCCACCAGTGCAGAGCTTGCTCAGGAATGGCAGCAGGCAGGTGTGAGCGCATCTGCACGCACAGTGAGGCCAAGACTTTTGGTAGATGGCCTGGTGTCAAGAAGGGCAGCAAAGAAGCCACTTCTCTCCAAAAAAAAACATCAGGGACAGATTGATCTTCTGCAAAAAGTATGGCGAATGGACTGCTGAGGACTGGGGCAAAGTCATATTCTCAGATGAAGCCTCTTTCCGATTGTTTGGGGCATCTGGAAAAAGGCTTGTCTGGAGAAGAAAAGGTGAGCGCTACCATCAGTCCTGTGTCATGCCAACAGTAAAGCATCCTGAGACCATTCATGTGTGGGGTTGCTTCTCATCCAAGGGAGTGGGCTCACTCACAATTTTGCCCAAAAACACAGCCATGAATAAAGAATGGTACCAAAACACCCTCCAACAGCAACTTCTTCCAACAATCCAACAACAGTTTGGTGAAGAACAATGCATTTTCCAGCACGATGGAGCACCGTGCCATAAGGCAAAAGTGATAACTAAGTGGCTCCGGGACCAAAATGTTGAAATTTTGGGTCCATGGCCTGGAAACTCCCCAGATCTTAAAACTTGTGGTCAATCCTCAAGAGGCGGGTGGACAAACAAAAACCCACTAATTCTGACAAACTCCAAGAAGTGATTATGAAAGAATGGGTTGCTATCAGTCAGGATTTGGCCCAGAAGTTGATTGAGAGCATGCCCAGTCGAATTGCAGAGGTCCTGAAAAAGAAGGGCCAACACTGCAAATACTGACTCTTTGCATAAATGTCATGTAATTGTCGATAATAGCCTTTGAAACGTATGAAGTGCTTGTAATTATATTTCAGTACATCACAGAAACAACTGAAACAAAGATCTAAAAGCAGTTGAGCAGCAAACTTTGTGAAAACTAATATTTGTGTCATTCTCAACTTTTGGCCACGACCGTACTCACCCCCTTGTCCAAGATGTTCATGTCTTTCTTTCTTCAGTCAATTTTGAGAAACATTTCAGGATTTCTCTCCATATAGTGGACTTCTATGGTGCCCCTGAGTTTGAACTTTCAAAATGCAGCTTCAAAGGGCTCTAAATGATCACAGCGGAGGAAGAATCTAGCGAACCTATTGGTTATTTTCTAAAAACATTTACAATTTATATACTTTTTAATTCTACGTCTTTTTAAATCTACACAGAGTACACACTGAGCGAGACAAGACGAGCATTTGAGGTTAAAAAGTATATAAATTAAAATTTTTTTTTTTTTTTGAAAATAACCGATCGTTTTGCTAGATAAGAGCCTTCTTTCCTCGGCTGTGATCGTTGAGTCATTTGAAGCTGCACTTTGAAAGAGAGATAGGGTGCAAGAAGAGTTATGTAAGAAACAGTCGCAAATAATAAATATGAAGGCAGATCAGATGCTGTTTACACTAAGTGAAAATAGCAGTATTTTTAGCGATATGCTAATTACACTAAGTGCAAATAGCAATGGATGCTGTTTACACGAAATCCAAGTAGCTACAGATTCTGTTTACAGTGTTAAAATAGCAGGATTTTCTGCTAGTTATACTATTTATTGCAAATAGTGGCAATTATAACACCTCAGTTTTGTAGTACATTATAAAACAGAATGCAATAAAAATGTATTGCGTGTAAACTATCATTTTAATTCAAATTATTAAATGGGTGCCACCTTATCAGGACAATAAAAGCCCTCCCTACACTTACCCTAACCCCAACCGATACTTTATTTTAACTTTTTTTTATTATTTTCTTCATTTTTATTGAAAATAAATACCTTCCTGAAGTGATTGTGATATATGGAAAAGGGAGAAAAAAAGTTAGGCAAAGGCCTGATTCAAACATGGGTTAATCGCGCCAAAAATACTGCGACGCATGCTTCATCTACACCACTGGAGCTGGTGTTTGACAGCCGTCTTTTGTGTTCTTGATTACCCCAGTCACATGTTGGTGGGTGGAGTTAAGGTAAATAGCCTCTGCCAACAAGGCAGGCTATAATAACTTCTACCAATCAGATCAATTTTGATTTCTGTGTAATAAAGTTCTGTACACAAACAACCAATAGCGTTGAGAGTCAAGAGGAACAAGTTTAATTTCAGATATTCATTGCAGGATGGACTGGCACAAACGAGCGCACGTTCATCGCAGTCAAGCCAGACGGAGTTCAGCGCAAACTGGTGGGTGAAATCATCCGCCGCTTTGAGCGCAAGGGTTTCAAACTGGTCGGCATGAAGCTTCTGCAAGTGAGAGCACCACTGCTGCATCTTTCACATAATATTTACCTGGAGAATATATCATCTGTATTAACATGTGTATGTATTTACAACTGTAGGCATCAGAGGAGCAGCTCAGGCAGCATTACAGGGACCTGAGCGAGAAGCCTTTCTACAACGGCTTGGTCAAGTACATGAGCTCTGGACCCATTGTTGCAATGGTAAGAAACGGTGCCTACATATGAGTTCTGCATTTGCGCTGCTGTGATTTACGCATCTTATAATGGTGTTACACTTATGTGTGTTGGTTTTTAATTAGGCATGGCAAGGACTGGATGTGGTAAAGGGTGCCAGAAAGATGCTTGGAGAGACAAACCCAGCAGATTCTCTTCCAGGCACTATCAGAGGAGACTATTGTGTTGAAGTGGGCAGGTTAGTTTGTTTGTGTTTTAAGTAGTAGATAGATCGACTGTTTTTTTGTTTTGTTTTTGGAAGTTGTAAATTTAAAAGTCTATTGAAGAAAATACTGTTTTAGTCTACCTCCAAATTTTATGTTAAATTGTATGTTACTTAATTTCTTTGTAAAATTTGAATTTATTAGCACTAGAAAATTTTTCAAAGTAAACATTTTAGTGTATATCAGGGTCAGAAATGTACTTTTCCATTAAGAAATTATTTCCAGGGCCATTCTTTTTACATTTGTGAGGGCAATTTTATAATCACCTTATTATAAAAAAAACATATGTTGTTTTTAATATAAAATACTTACATTTACCAAATAATTTAATCAATACTTTAAACAGTTGTCAATAACTATAGACTGTTTAAAATAGTTTCTAAATTATACATGTAAAAAATGTTAAGACAAAAATCATTATTGTAGATTATTGCTCTTTAAATTGTATTAATGGTTAACGTCATGGACCGACATGTCATTAAAGTTGACTTTGACTTATTAATATCGATAATATAAAATATTTTTGTTCCGTTTTGGGCAAATCACATTGTGGTTTCATAGACAAACATGTCGGTCCATGACGTTAGCCTAGTTTACCACAGTTTATGCAAAAACTGTTTCTAATCACAGAAGCTACGAAATGAATCTTTTATTTATATTGTATCTGCACTGTGTTGTTTATGATGAGGGAATTCATGATCGTGCACACTCATCAACAGCTCCAGTGTGTTCAGCGCTGGATAATCTAGGTGCCTCTGATTGGCCAGTGCGTTCCTAAGTTCAACAGAAACGTATTTGATTGGTTATAAGGCTCAACGTTGCACAAAATGGCGAGCAAAAGCAATCTAATGCAGTGTGAGCAAATCTAAATGTAATTGTGTGAATTGACACCTTTCATTCATTTCCTAATTTCATTTTAATCGCGACAGCTGTAATACAGTGCTTAATTGTGCAGGGGCATTTTTTGCCATTTTGTCTTGAATTTATGGGGCATTTTGTTCATTTTGGTGCTATTTTTTTGCCCTGGTGTATATAGATGTGAAGTATTTTTCATCGACTTGATTTGTATTTGTATTTACATAAATGCTTGTTAAATTGTTTTTCTTGCAGGAATGTGATTCACGGCAGTGATTCGGTGGAAAGTGCTCAGAGAGAGATTTCACTGTGGTTCAAGCATAATGAGTTGTTCTGCTGGGAAGAGTGCACTGAGCACTGGATCTATGCTTGAAACCCTTCGTGTAACACTCATGCACTCATCGTAACATACAGCTTCATCTGCGCCTCTGCTCAAACTATAAAATGACCAAGAATTAAAAAGGAGAAGCTAGCTTATGTTGACAAGGTAATCTGCATTTGTTTGGATTCCTTGAAGTCCAGTTATTGGTCAAGCTATCTTGAATGTAATGGTTTTCTTCCGGCTTTCTTTGCAAACGTTTAATCTTCACAGATATTCACTTCATTGCTTGTCTTTGATAAGTTGGTAAGTCTTGCACTACTCTAAGAGATTTGACTTGGTGTTTACGTCCACTCTAAAGACATTGTTTACATTTTTACCTCCAACTTTTGATATGGACATGCTTCTTGTCATCTTGATGCACTCACTAATCAAGACTCAAAAGGAAAGCAATAATAAATGATAAAGGGCCAGCATGTTTTGAAAAACTGACTTGAATATCCCAGGAATGCTTTGTCTTACTGTAGTGGTTGGAACTCAGTTGACCAAAGGGCGTCTTACTTTACAAATAAACTATTGCTTTGTTCATTTGTCTTTGTGTGTATTATTTTGTTTCAACTATATGAAAGTTTGGGTTTCCAAAGATTTATAAATGTCTTGTGCTCATTAAGGCTGCATTTAGTTGATCACATATACAGTAAAATAGTTACATAATACAATTTAAAATGTCTTTATATATATTTTAAAAGAGTCATGATTCTTCAGAAATCATTTTAATTTGTTG
The DNA here is from genome assembly GCF_049309525.1 of Garra rufa. Classification (NCBI taxonomy): domain Eukaryota; kingdom Metazoa; phylum Chordata; class Actinopteri; order Cypriniformes; family Cyprinidae; genus Garra; species Garra rufa. The sequence goes on from NC_133361.1 coordinate 46,772,481, forward strand.
ATTTGAAAACCGTTTTTGCTGTGTAAAGTTTTTACAAGATTTTTTCAGGATTCTTTGATAAATGGTTTAAAAGAACAGAATGATAAATGTATTTAATTTTAACTTAATATTGATCAGTACATCCTTGAATAAAGGTATATATATATTTTTTTTTTTAAATACCAGGGTCAGACATAAACTCAATATCTGCTGCTGGAATAGATTTCCAAGGTAACTTTTTACATTTGTGAGGTATTTTTTTTAAATATAAAACCCTATTATTAGAATCACTATACTATGTTGTCTTTAATGCCAAATACATTTACTGAATTACTTTAATATATATTTTGAACTGTTGTCAGTGACAATAAACTGTTAAAAATTGTATCTAAATTATAGTTACTTGCAAAAAAAGGTTCAAAGGCCTGCAATATCATGACATAAATCATTATTGTAGTTTTATTGTAGGTCTTTATATTGTAATAATGGTTATTAGTATAGATATATGAATGATATAAAAATTATTTAAAATGTTTTTGTCTCTGTGTTTTGGGCACTTCACATTCTGGCTTTACTGACAAACATGTTAGTATAGTCTAGTACAAGTTATGCAAAAACTCCCATTATAATCACTTAAGATATTAATTTAATCTCTATTTACACTTACATCGTTTTTCCACCGCGTTGTGTATGATGAAGGAATTCGCGAATGTGCGAACTCAACAACAGCTCCGCGTTTTCAGCGTTGACTAATCTAAGCGCCTCTGATTGGCCAATGCATTCCTAAGTTCAACAGAAACGCGTTTGATTTGTAAAAAGGCTCAACGCTGCACAAAACAGTGCAGTGTGAACGAATTCCTTGAATTGACCGTTTTCATTAATTTTCACATTTCATTTCAATTGTGACAAACATAATACATTGTTTAATTGTGCAGGGCCATTTTTTGCCACTTTGTCTTGAATTTATGGGGCATTTTTGTTACAAGCCCTTATTCATTTCCGACCCAGCTATCTACTCAAAGAAGAAAGAATGAAGTCATGACAGCATTTCAACAAATTATGTCACTGAAGGCAGAAGTATTCAGCACATAAACATGTTTATTTCTTAATACTTAACCACACAGAGAACACAGAGTGATGATTTACATACAAGGCGACTGGGACGTCCATCTCTCTCAAACCTCGTCCAATCAAAGGCTTCGGTTTAGCTGTTAACCTCATTCTTAATCCCAAAGGGGAGTTAGCAGAGCTAGTCAGCACACATCTCACTGAGGAAAAATGGATAGCTGCAAATAGCTGAAGTGATTTTGAGCTTTTGTTGAATATTCTTTTACATATTTACTAAATGAGTTGAAATGGCATTGGTACATGTTTGGGTTGTGCTAGATTGCCAAGAAATCCGTCCCACTTATTTGATCAACCTCAAGTATTCACTCTTATTTCGCTCTCTGCAGTCAATGATGCTTTCCAGTATTTACATATTGAGGTCTCGTTTGCATTTTCCCTCTTGTATTCCATTACACATCTAGAAAAATGAATCCCATCTCTGAAGTCTCTTGAGTTCATGACAAGTTCCTGTCGTTCAGTGAGCTGTGTGCTGACGGACTGTAAAAATAAAGGTCAAGGTATTTGGCAAAAACTGGATAGTTCTTTCAGGAACGTAGTTTGGTACTGGTTTAAGCTGTTTATATTTCATTTGAAACTGCCATTCAGTCATAAGATGCAGGAAGTTCTTGAACTTTGTGTGTTTACGTTTGGGAAGGGAACGTTACAAGGTGGATTGAAGGATCGTACAGGTAGTTATAATTGAGGGTAGGAAAATACAGGCTAACGGGGTCAATATAAGACTTTAAAGGGGTAGTTACAAGGCTGTGGTAGTTACATAGCTTAGGTACAGATCGGGGCATAGTTACAGAAAGGATTCATACTTCATCTTTGGGGGGGTGGACGTATAGGGTGGAAAGGGGGGCAGGCAGGAGGCGTCTGTTCATGTCACTCCGGACCATAAGACACCTGCCACACAATGATATGACTCCTCTCTGCTTTAGACAACGATGACTTCATCTGAGGAGCTTCACCATCTACTTCTGTCTCGTCATCTTCCCCGTCACCTGAGAAAGAGAATGAGTGAGTATTAATGGTTACATGACAAAACTAGCATGTATAATTTAGTGTATTCACTGTTTCTCACCGATACGGAAGTCGATATAACCCTCTCCTCCACTCAGCACCAGCACGTTCTGAACGCTCTGTGCTTCTGTGTCCGTCGGGGCTGAGGACCCCTGAGACTCTGATGGGCTGTCCAACACGCTACCGTTCAGGGTGGCCAACACATTGCCTGAAAACAACAGATGAGACGCATGCATGTTAATGTTATAAAATATACATTTTTATTAGGGCCGGGACTTTAACGCGTTAATTTAGATTAATTAATTACACAAAAATAACGCGTTAAATTTTTTTAACGCATTTTAATTGCACTTAGTTTTGCACCGCGGAACGTTTCTTACTGGATGAGATTCCGCGGACCGATTATACTGGAGCACCAACTAGCGTTTAGACAAGCTGCGTCCGTCCTAAATAGTATTGTATGTCCCAAATCGTAGTATGTTTAAAAAATTATTCCAAAGATTCCCGGATGGTCTACTACTTAACGATCAATGCACACTTTTAACTGCTAATATTGCCCGCAACACACTGCGCCGTGAACGAGGATTCGATTAGAACTACAAACACGCCTAAAAAGTGTTAAAAAACTACAAATATGGAGGATATACGCGACCAACGGACAGGTAGAGAAAGGGGTTTACGTGATAAATAATCAGTGTGTAACCTGATAAAAAATATTTTTTAAATGTTATCCGCGTTATATTCCATGTGCAGCAACATTTATAATGATAGGTTTGGTCATTAACGTTTAAATGCATAATTAAGCAAACACAAGAGCAGAGTTCTCGGCATGAAAGACTCGTTAAAGAACGTGCCTCTTGCTACACTTAATGGCAACATTGCATTGGTCTGTTGGACTTGGTTGAACAAAAATAAACAATATTTTGTTGCTTAAGCTTATGTATTCAGTCATTATTCAATGGTATACTAAAAATCCATGTAAAAATCTTAATTCTCACTGTTCTCAGGTCAAATATTTATATGCGATTAAAATGCGATTAATTTCGATTAATTAATTACAAAGCCTCTAATTAATTAGATTAAATTTTTTAATCGAGTCCCGGCCCTAATTTTTATACATTTTATGGGTCTGGTTTCAGGTCTCATCCACATCAAGCTATTTTTAGCTGTATAAATAAGCTGGTTTTGCTGCTTGATATTGCTAATTGGTGTGTCTTATATTATTTTTATGTATTATCTTAATTATGAACACACTGGTTTGTATCGCAAACAGTTTGAACAATTACTGTACGTTGTTATTCTCCTTGTTATTTCCCTACAGCAGCTAATAAACCTGAAGTCTTACACACTTACCATAGACTTACTTCCGCATGAAAGAAAAAAGGTGGATATAAAATCTTCAAATTTTTAAAACTGACACTAACCTGGCACTGACACAAAGAACTTGACGGCATCTCTATGTCCATGGAAACAGAGTTGAGCCTGTGCCATAGAGCAGTACGGTATGAAGCTACTCTTCTCAGAGTTACTGTCATCTGCATAAACGTGGATCACACCCCCCGACGACGTGGGCGACACCTTATTGGCTGCAAGAGAACAGAAACCACCAATCAGAAAGCATAACAACCAATCGCAGAAACTCACAGGGACTGCCAGTGCTTAAATAAACAAACCTGCTGCAAAGAAAAAAGTGTGATAAAGAGATCAAAGCATGCAAAAATATGCACAGATATTTATAAAGACACAAAAAAAATTAAGGATAATTAACATGAAGATATTAATACACAGAGATAATCAATTCATAATTAAAACATGCTAAAACCACTGACAGAAATAATCTTTTGATCAATGGAGTGAACGAAAGAAGACTGAAATGTTTACTTTTTTAGCTTGTCGAAAAAATAATTCATTGATTATTTTATTTTATTGATTTTTAATGCCATGTTAAAGGGATATTTCACCCAAAAATCTAAATTCTGTCATTAATTACTCGCCCTCATGTTGTTCTAAACCTGTAAGACCTTCGTTCATCTTCGGAACACAAATTAAGATATTTTTGATGAAATCTGAGAGCTTTGCATAGACAGCAATGCAACTGACATACTGAAGGCCCAAAAAGACAATTGTTAAATAGAAATGGTTGAATAAAGTCATTATTTTTGTTTTCTTTGTGCACAAAAAGTATTCTCATAGCTTCATAAAATTAAGGTTGAACCACTGATGTCACATGGACTATTTTAACATTGTCCTTACTTGGGGTGAACATATTTTAGTTTTCAAAACAGAGGACAGGTGGGGAGGGATGCAGCCAGTGACTGTAAAACATGTACCTAAACTACATATTTTACAGTCACTGTTATGCAGACTGATCATAAGCACAGCTAAAAGGCTTCCTACCACAGTGGCCATCCTTCCCAAAACTTATATCTACCACAGTTTTATCATAGGTAGAATGCAAAATGTTTTAATACAAGCATTTCAGTCAAATGTAATTTATGCAATATTTCAAGCCTTTAACCCACAGGAGAAAATCAACCCAGCGCAACAGTTTAAAATCAATTTCGTGGAAAAAATGCGGATTTGACAACCCTACATCCAACATGAACTGCATCCAAAGTGATTTAAATACTCTGTATATGCACGAAAATGATATTTAATATTAGAATGTTTGTGGGAGCGGGATTAAGAAAACACTCAAGCCTTTAATACAAAAATGCACACAATTAATGGTGACTGTAAAAAGCAAAAGCCAAATCCCAGACAGATGCGAAAAAGAGAGCCTTATGAGCTGAAAAGAGGACGTATGGTCACCCTACCTTACTACCTTTCTGGGCCTTGAATGTGGTCCTGTCAATACAGAGTCAGAAAGCTCTCGGATTTCAACAAAAATATCTTAATTTGTGTTTTGTGTTTTGTGTTGCGGGTTTAGAGCAACATGGGGGTGAGTAATGACAGAATTTTAATTTTTGGGTGAACTATCCCTTTAAGGTATGTTTCTGATAAATATGTAAATGTGGTTTTATATGACTCTTCATTCCACTCCATAAAATAACACTGAAGAAAAAAAATCAACACAAAATAATTAGGATAGTAAGGATAGAGGTAATTCATCCATGATCAAAACATGCTAAAACCACTTTAAAAATCAAGTTAATTAAACATTGAAATTTAAATGAAAGAAGACCATGGAGTACCCAAAATAAGTGTGATGTGACATGATAAGAATGACAGTTTTAACGCTCCACACTTACCCCTCAGTCCGAGGAGCTGCCCTCGATGAAGCACTACGGCTACAGGAAGGAGGAAGTGGGAAGGGGAACAAGGCCGGACAAGAGAGCAACACTCATGAGACAAAGCGAAAGAGGGTAGTGGTACAATAGAGAAAAAGAAACAGGAGAAAAGCTAGAAAGGAGACCACAACAGCCACAGGGTTTGTTGGGAAATTAATGGACTAAGCAAGTTGACCTAGTGGTTAATGATCACCACCACTCAGGTTAATCCTAGAGTGGTGGCAACCCAATGAACTCAAGGGTTGGTAACATTCAAGCCTCTAAACTAGCTTAACCAACAAGACTTCCTTGGACAGTCAGCTTCAGAAAGAGCCAGAGCAAGCTGACTGACTACCAAAGGTAGCACTAACCAGCATAAATAAATGACAGGGAAATGGTTCAGATGATCAAGGGCCTTGTTAACATGCAAACACCTCTTAGACTTACTTTCAGTCAGAGGGATTGAGATGATGACACCATTTCCAGTCCCCACCCACAAGCGGTTTCCTCCAATCAGCAGCGCAGTTATCCTGACAAAAGAGAAGCCCAACTTTCCTGTACCTGTCAATCACAGACAACACAGAATGTAAACATTTATATTCCGACTTCTGATCTTCGCGAAACATTACACATACAATCTCAATCCTAAACTAATCTCTAAACAGAAAGCTATAAATCAGAAGTGTTGAAGTCACAGCAACAAAGGGAGAAGTGTTACCCAGCATCTTGCTGACATAAGGCTCGATATCCACGTCTTGCAGATGCTGATGTGTGAGTGCGTGGTACAAGCGGAGCGTAGAATCCAACCGGATTGAAACCCAGACACCATCACCAATCCATGCCAGCTGCCTCACTTGGCTCTCTTTGCGTGGGTGAGCGTCAAATGATTTCTATATGAAGGAGAGAGAAATATAAAATAAAGTCCCAAGACAGATTGCCATGAAGACATAACATTCACTATCTGAGACTCGCCTCAATCTGCATGCTCTTGGGCTGGATCACATGGATCTTGTTCTTGTTACCACACCAGACTTTGTCATGAACCACAGCCATGCATCGGATGGAGTGGTGGGGTCTTCCCAGATCCATCAGGTGATAGTTAGATAGATCCCATTGTCCATCTGTGTTTAGATTTCACATTTGTTATTATAAAATGCATGAACGAAAACAAATCTGTTTTAACAAATAACTTTTGTCCTTTTCCTTATGAGTTTAACATCGGAAAGATGAAGCAAACCTTCAGCTCTGTGGAAGATTGCAAGAGTTCCATCGGCTAACGCAACCAAAACTCTCCCCTTCACATGTCTGAAACACAAAGAGACAAAGTAGGAAATTCTCAGTATTTTTGGTGTTAGACTTGTAGTCTTTTTATATACACTACAACAGAACTCAAGTTCCAACCCTACTTCAACACACTTGTCTGTAATTAAGTAGTCCTCAACACCTTGATAAACTGGTTTAGGTGTGTTTGATTAAGGTTAAAACTATGGGAGCTCTCCAGAAGCAGGGTTGGAGATGACTGTTAATGTTTGTTGATACAGAATTTTGCTACAAAACTTAAAATGGCTGATGCCCAAAAAAACTGACACCAGGAAAATTAGGCATTGTTTAATTCAGTATGCCGCTCCAAATCTAACAAGACCAATCTAATGATTTTTGGCCAAGCTGGTCAGAAGTTATAAGCAGAAATGTCAATTTTTTGACCAGTAGGCTGAACCGAAATGACTCATGTACCCTCAGGTCATGATTGTTATAACACATACCAAGTTTGGTCCGAATCCACTAAAGAATTTTGGAGATACAGCCTCATGTCCATTTTTGTGCAAATTTTGACAAATTCGTTAGCATGCTTCACGAAAATGGTTTGGTATATCAAAAAGTTTTTGATAACTTTTTTGCCAGCATTGAAGATGATCTGAGCCATTTTTGGTAAGTTTGAAAAGCAGATTTTTTTTTTGCAATATTTAAAACTGCAAACAAATCTTGATCTGTGGAAATTTGAATTTTGGTATGTATTTGACTCAATATGAGAATTTTCCTCCTAGACATTACAGTTCAAAAGTTTTCGTGATAAACATCTGCAAATTTTGCCTGTTGGTGGCACTAGAGAGTTTGATTTAGAGACTCCAAATTTGCTGTGGTTAATGATGAGACCGTCCTCTAGCTTTGTGCCAAATTTCATAACTTTCCCGCAAGCGATTCTGTAAGATGCATAAGATTTATTAACAATATGTTAAAGCATTTGAAAAATACAGCTTTTTAACTACAAAATTCAAAAAGGTCCATGCTCAAAATGTCTGACATAGGAAAATTTGGTATTGTTTTGGCTGCTCCAGATCTAACAAGATCACTCTTATGATTTTTGGCCAAACTTTAGAAATTATAAACAAAAACGTAAAAAAAAAATTGACCAGGAAGTGGTGCTATGCCAAAACTGCAAAACTGCTCATGGTCTCTCAGGTCTTGCTTGGTATAACACGTAACTTTGGTCTAAATTTGCTAAAGTGTTGCATGCCTCATGTCAAATTCATTTACATGTTTATGAAAACAGTTTTTTATACCAAAAGCTTTTGATAACTTATTGGCAGCATTGTCTAAAGATGATCTGAGACAATGTTGGTAAAAACTGGATAAACAATATAGGATGAGTTCAAAAAAGTAGATTTTTCCCCCAAAAAAACAATATAGTGAAAAATCCTGACCATAGAAATTTAAATTTTGGTATGAATTTGACTCCGTATGAGCCAAGGAATCAGAGGAGACCTTATGGTTCAAAAGCTATCAGCAGAAATATGAGTGCAAATTTGGCCTGTTGGTGGCACTAGAGAGTTTGAGTTAGAGACTCCAAATTTGCTGTGGTTAATGCTGAGACTATCCACTATCTGTGTGCAATATTTCATAACTTTCCCGCAAGCAAATTCTGTAAGATTCATAAAAATCCATTAAAACATTTGAAAAATACTGTATTTTACTACAAAATTCGAAATGGTCCACACTCAAAATGGTTGACATAGGAAAGTTTGGTATCATTTGATTCGGTTTGCCATGTCAGAATCGAGCAAGATCACTTATAATTATTTTTTTTATTCTGTAAAGAAATTATACAAAAATGTAAATGTCTTATACATTTTGACTAATAGGTGGCACTGTGCCGAAACTACTCATGTGCCCTCAGGTCATGCTTGGTATAACACATACCAAGTTTGGTCCAAATTCCCAAAAGTGTTGCATATCCAAGTTGTAAACGTGCTTTACAAAAATGGATTGGTATATCTACAACAGGGATGCCCAAACTCGTTCATGCAGGGCTGGTGTCTTGCAGAGTTTAGCTCCAACCCCAATTAAACACACCTGAACCAGCTAATCAAGCTCTTACTAGGCATACTAGAAACCTCGTGGCAGACGTGTTGAGGCAAGTTGGAGCTAAACTCCATTGAATACCAGCCCTTCAGGACCGAGTTTGGGCACCCCTGGTTTAAAAGCGTTTGATAACTTATTGCCAGTAATGCCTGAACATGATCTAAGCCAATCTTGGTGAAAAATGTAGACCTGTAGAAATTTACATTTCGGTGTTTATTCGACACGGTATGAGCCAAAGAATCAGAGAAAAAAAAGAATTTTGTTTTTAAGACCTTATGGTTTAAAAGTTATTTTAGCAGAAATATTAATGCAAATTTGGCCTATTGGTGGCGCTAGAGTTTGAGTTAGAGACTCCAATTAATATTAAAGGAACACTCCACTTTTTTTGGAAATAGGCTCATTCTCCAACTTCCCCCGAGTTAATAAGTTGAGTTTTACCGTTTTGAAATCCATTCAGCCGTTCTCCTGTTCTGGCGATATCACTTTTAGCATAGCTTAGCATAGATCATTGAATCCTATTAGACCAATAGCATCGTGTTCAAAAATGACCAACGAGTTTCGATATTTGTTCTATTTAAAACTTGACTCTTCTGCAGTTATATCGTGTACTAAGACCGGCGGAAATGCAAAGCTTAAATTTTCTAGGCTGATAAGATTAGGAACTACACTCCCATTCCGGCGTAATAGTCAAGGAAGTTTGCTGCCGTAATAAGGCTGAAGCAGGAGCAGTAATACCACGCAGCACATGTGCAAATGCTAAACTAGCTGGGAACTCATTTCTGATAATACTCCGCCTGCTTCGGCCATATTACGGCAGCAAACTTCCTTAACTATTACGCCAGAATGGAAGTGTAGTTCCTAATCTTATCAGCCTAGAAACTCGCAGCTTTGCATTTCCACCGGTCTTAGTACACGATATAACTACAGAAGAGTCGAGTTTTAAATACAACAAATATGGAAACTCGTTGGTCATTTGTGAACGCGATGCTATTGGTCTAATAGGATTCAATGATCTATGCTAAGCTATGCTAAAAGTGATATCGCCAGAACAGGAGAACGGCTGAATGGATTTCAAAACGGTAAAACCCAATTTATTAACTCGGGGGGAGTTGGAGAATGAGCCTATTTCCAAAAAAAGTGGAGTGTTCCTTTAAGACTGTCCTCTATCTGTGTGCCAAATTTCTTAACTTTCCCGCAAGCAGTTTTATGGGCTGCCAGACTCCCAGAGCAGATCACTGTTTTTACTGTATTTTTGATCAAATAAATTCAGCCTTGGTAAGACCTCTTTCAGAAACATTAATAACCAATCCCAAACTTTTGAACGGTAATGTACATACTTCATTAGGATTTTACTTACACCAAACTCAGTACAGAGTCTTTGAGTTTGATTGAATGGAGGCATTTCTTCCAGTTGGCCACTGCAGAATGGACATAAAGCCTGTGGACAGAGTTTACAAACATCGTACAAAGTATTTTACATGGTGCATATAATATCTGAGACAGAATTATGACTTAAGCATGTAAAAAATGCAACTAAAGATGTGATACCAACCAGCCGTTCTGGGCTCCCAGCCACATGGTCGGGGCAGCACTTGTTCCTGCCCGGTCATCTCCTGCCTCTTCTGAGTCTGTGGGGGCTGATGTCACTTGCTCCTTCGGCACACCTGCCTCACTGATGGCACAAAGGGCAGAGCAGACCATTGAAATTCAACACGCATACTTAAACCATTTCCTTAAGTATTCAACATATAGAAAACTGTATAGTATTTGTGCATAAACCTGTATCAAAGCATTTGGTAGGCACTTAAATCTTATGTGTTTGTAGTTTAGCAGGCGATAAGTGAGGTACCTGTGTGTGTTGTCAGTAAAGACATGCTCAGTAAAAGATCCAAGCGTGCTGTCCGCATTCTCATTGGGCCCTGCCTCCTCGGACACCTCAATGGCTTCTGTCGCTTCCTCTGCAGACTGTGACACTGCTAAGCTTCTGCACACTGGAGCTGTAGGAGCTAAACACAAAACATTTGATGAACAGAATGTAGTCTCAAAAGATTCCTAACAGACATTTTCAGTCAGTTTGCTTACCTTGGCTTCGGTCCTGCACCGGTGTGTCGGTGCGAGAGGAGCAATTGCTGCGCACCACGCTGCAGTTTGTGGCACAGCCCACGATGGTGATTCCTGCCAGCATGCCCTCCACTCCACTCTTCTCCTCTGAAGCCCCATCTCCAGCTTGCTGCTCTAGAAATATCTCACCTGCTGGGTAATCACTCTCACTGGCCGCTACATGCACACACACAAAACACAGAAGTGACAGTTAACACATCTTCTAAAGTCTCAATTACAGTTGAGAATGTAGATGCTTGTGTAAACAGCAGACCTGGTACACTGGAGATGCACAGCACATGGGCATTACACACGTTAAACTGGTCGACCAGTGAGCAGGGCTGGTTGGCGTCGATAATGACCACTTTACTGGCTGAATGAGTGCTGGTCAGAATCCACACGCGGCTGCTCATGGAGTCAGTCTCATGCAGTTCTTTAGGCTGAATAAGGGTGAAATAGCAATGTTTAGTTAACTCAATTTATAATTACGCTTGCATTATTTACTTAAAAAACTTAAAGAAAGAAAGGGAAGCAACAGGAATGTGATGTAAAAGATGTACAGTGAGGTCCAAAATGACCCCTTCTTAACTAGTGACTTTTTCAATTATAATAAATGATTTTAGAAAGCATTTAAAAATGACTAAAATGTTATTCTAAGCAGAACAAATGAAGTGAACGTTTAACTCAAGCATAAATTTGAGAATTTCTTTGTATTTGGTTTGTCTCCATTTTGCTTTAATTATTGTCACAAATTTGCTTATTCGATTAGTAACCTATATAAAGTGTAGAATTGTAAATAATTCATTTTACATCACAATTTTTTTTCCATTCTTTACTTTGAATTTAGCTGCAAAATAACTTTTTCCAGGTTTAAATTTGATTAAAATTAAATGTTTGACATGTTTGACACACTTTCTGATCCCACGGTTACATTACTGTTCAAAGTTTTGGAGATGGTAAGATTTTTTTCTTTTATGCACAACGCCATTTTAGTGCCACGTAAATTTATTTTTTTTATCTAAAATTAAGAAATTAAAGTCGTAATATTTTAAGAAAAAAGTCTAAATATTTCGAGAATATAGTCAAAATGATGACTTTATTCTCAGACCATTTCAACTTTATTCTCGAAACATTTAGATTTTTTTTTAAGAAACTTTTTGACTTTATTCTGATCATTCTGACTTTATTCTCAAAACATTTTTTTCCCTGAAACATTTGACTTCATTCTTGTCATTTCAACTGTATTATCAAAACATTTCGACTTTTTTCTCAAAATATTTTGACTTTATTCTCAAAACATTTCAACTTCATTCTCAAAACATTTCGACTTTATTCTCAAAATATTTTGACTTTATTCTCAAAATATTTCAACTTTACTCTCAAAACTTTTCAACTTTATTCTCAAAACTTTCCGACTTTATTCTTGAAACATTTTGACTTTATTCTCAAAACATTTTGACTTTATTCACAATATATTTTGACTTTATTCTCAAAATACTTTGACTTAATTCTGATCATTTCAACTGTATTCTCAAAACATTTCGACTTCATTCTCAAAACTTTCCGACTTTATTCTTGAAACATTTTGACTTTATTCTCAAAACATTTTGACTTTATTTTTGTAATTTCTCAAAATATTTCTACTTTATTCTTAAAATATTACAACTTTAATATCTTAATTTTAGATTTTCTTTTTTCAACGTGGCACTAAAACGCCATTGTATTTATGCTCACTAAGGCTGCACTTATTTATTTATTTTTTAAATACAGTAAAAACATTGTGAAATTTTATTACAATTTTAAAAGAACTGTTTATACTGTAATATATTTTAAAATGTAATTTATTCCTGATTACTCCAGTCTTCAGTGTCACACGATCCTTCAGAAATCATTCTGATATGCTGATTTGATACACAATAAACATTTATTTTTATGAGGGTTGTGTTACTTTTTTCAGGATTCTTTGATGAATAGAAAGTTTAAAATACATTTTTATAACGTTATGAATGTTTTTACTGTCACGTTTAATTAATTAAATGCATCCTTGAGTTAAAGTATTACTTTCTTTATTTAAAAATAATAATAATAAAAATTCTGTATATTTTGAACATCTCTTCCAAAAGTGTTTATTTATTTTCATGTAATTTCATGTAATGTTTAATTCTTGTTTTTTAAAGGCTGTTTACCTTCTTTTTCTCTGGTGAGCTGTGCTCACTCTTGCCGTCTCCACCTTCATCTTCACCAGTCAAAGGATCTGAGCCATTGGACGGCTTCACAGCTGCAGTCTCCTGATTGGATGTCTTCCACCCAGTGAGATCCACTCCAGCAGCACACCATAGCTAAACAACAACAGGCTGAGTTCATAACTTCAAACACTCAAAACAAACAGTCTGTAAGTCTGTATCTTTTACCTTCCTGTTGGGGTCTTTCTCCACCAGAGGGCGGCAGTACACTGGCACAGGGACATTTTTCATGCGATTATCCTCCTTCTCATTGGCCTGTGAGGACACAGGAAGACAGTGATGTTCACAAGGCCTTTGTAAACAAGATCACTGCCACACACTACAAGCAGAAAATGCCATTATCAGTGCTCCCATCATGCCCTGGTTAAGATTGTCTCGATCCAGGGCAGACAGAGAAAGGGGAAACCAAGAACAGCAAACCAGAGCAGCAGATCAAAGTCTGTTAGAGAGTTACAAGGCAGACGCATGCGCAATGATAGTCAATCTACTCCATAGTCAGCAAATGCCACTGAGAGACAGAGAGAGCAGCAAATAATGATTCAACTGTTTCTAAGATGGAGGAAGGTTTGATATGGACCAGCATATCATGTTACACAACACTGACAAAATAGTATTTCTTACCATCTGAATTAATTAATGTTAAAAGGAGCTTTCCTTACATTTTAGACATCTGGAATTAGATTGAAAGTGTTACCACCAGAGTTCATGTAAACCCTGCTCAAATACTAGATTAAAATAACCACACTGGGTGAAATACAGACAAACCCATTGATTGGGTTGTTTTGACCCAGCAGTTTGGTTAACTGTTTAAGCTAACCTTCTAAGTAGTTTTATTTAACTATTTATTTAACTATTGCTTAAATTACTTAATAGCTGGCTTAAAATTAACCCAAAATAGGTTGGAAATTAACATTTGTGACCCTGGACCACAAAACCAGTCATAAGTCAATTTTGAAAGCTTTCCATTGATGTATGGTTTGTTAGGATATTACAATATTTGGCAGAGATACAACTACTTGAAAATCTGGAATCTGAGGGGGCAAAAAAATCTACATACTGAGAAAATCGCCTTTAAAGTTGTGACAACTTTAAGGGGGATTTTCTCAATATTTAGATTTTGATGCATGCTCAAATTCCAGATTTTCAGTTGTATCTCAGACAAATATTGTCCTATCCCAAACCATACATCAATGGAAAGCTTATTTATTCAGCTTTCAGATGCTGTATAAATCTCAATTTCAATAAATTGACCCATATGACTGGTTTTGTCGCCCAGGGTCACAATTATGATTGGCACAGTTTTATTAATGTAGGCTGTAAGCGACTGTAAAATCGGCCAAATGTCTAAAATGCAGTAAACACTGTGTTAACCTGATAGTGTTAGTAAAACAACAGGAAAGCATGATGACAGCTACAACTACTTGAGGTTTCATTCCTAAAGATATATTCAACTAAGCAAAGACATTATTCTCTGCTGTATCAGTTTTCTGCTGCATCTACGCTATGATTTGCTGACTGAGGCTGAGTCAGGTTAGGGCCGGGATTAAAAGGGACAGGGTGGGAGAGGTGCATGCTGGTCCTCTGCCGCTCAGACTTGCCTGCGTCCTCTTCGCTGCGGCATCTTGAGCACTGTCCGCCTGGGAGCCATTCTGTGGGAGATCACAGTTAGAGCCACGGCGACATTGTCACCACGGCAACCCTGACAAACACACTGTCACCGTGGCAACCCTAACACTGTTGCCACTCCAGAAACCAGCACAACGAGAACCAGTTGCAGGATTTTTCTCCATATAGTGGACTTCAATGAGGGTCAGTGGGTTGAAGGTTCAAATTGCGTTTTTCCCATCCGAGGAATAAGGGTCTTATTTAATGTTAGTGAAACGTTCAGTTATTTCATATACACATTTTTTTTAATACTTCCTAACCACAAATGCTCATCTTGCACTAGCTCTGCAATGTGCGTCTATGACTTCACGCATTTAACGCTTTTTTTTTTTATTGTTAAAACACTGGGTCGGTACTTCCACCTTTGTCACGCATGACTTTTTCAAAATGACTACGTAATATGTGAAGTCGAGCTAGTGCAGGATGAGCATTTGTGGTGAGAAAGTATATACATTTAAATTTTTGATTTTAGAAAATAATTGATTGTTTTACTAGATAAGACCCTTATTCCTCCTGTAGAGCTCTCTGAAGCTACACTGAAACTGCAATTTGTACCTTCAACCCGTTGATTCCCATTAAAGTGCACTATATGGAGAAAAATCCTAGAATGTTTTCCTTTAAAAACCTTAATTTCTTTAAGACTGAAGTAAGAAAGACATGAACATCTTGGATGACATGGGGGTCAGTACATTATCGGGAAATTTGAATTCTGAAAGTGAACTAATTCTTTAAAAGAGGCATTGAAGACAAAACATTAAATGTTGTATTTTTCTTCACATTTTTCTGTTTGCAAATTTACAGCAAAATGAGCAAAGACAGTAAGCAAACGTTCACTCATCTGTCTCCCTTAGAGCCTAAATTAAGCCTAAATTATTTTAGCAAAACAGTTTATTTGCACGGTTTATATAAATAAACAATTCACTGATAAAATTAACAAATCACAGTGGAAATACAATTGCAAAAAGTTCACTGTTCACCATAGTGTTTGTATTTTATATATGTGACCCTGGACCACAAAACCAGTCATAAGGTTAAATTTGACAAAACTGAGATGTATACATCATATGAAAGCTCAATAAATAAGCTTTCTATTGATGTATGGTTTGTTAGGATAGGATAATATTTGGTCGAGATATATCTGTTTGAAAATCTGGAATCTGAGGATGCAAAAAAATCAAAATACTGAGAAAATCACCTTTAAAGTTGTCCAAATTAAGTTCTTAGCAATGCATATTACTAATCAAAAATTACATTTTGATATATTTATAGTAGGAATTTTACAAAAAAATCTTCATGGAACATGATCTTTACTTAATATCCTAATGATTTTTGGCATAAAAGAAAAATCAACAATTTTGACCCATACTATGTATTTTTGGCTATTGCTACAAATATACCCCAGCGACTTAAGACTGGTTTTGTGGTCCAGGGTCACATATATTTATTTATAATATTTATAATATTTAATATTTTCATTTTAAAGTTTCAATTTTGTTGCATTTTGGTCATTTTTTTACATTTCTAAAATTAAAAACATTATATTTATATTTACCTTTATTTTATTTTATTATTTTATTTAGTTTCAGATTATATATTTAAACATTTTTGTACAGTTAGGTGCCAAGGCAACATTTCTAATTGTTGTATTTTATACAAATTTATAAAAAGTTTATACTGAATACGAAATATTTATATCTTATAGGGCCAGATTTACTAACAACTTGCACCAACGCAAACTGTCTTTTGGTGTTAAAATAGTACTGTCAGAAATTAACTAAAGACGCGCAGTGAAGTATTTGCGCTGAAAACACATGCACACAGTTATTTTTGCACCTGACCTTATTGAATATGCATTTGTAGGAGTTTCCCTTTTAGACGCAAAATTTATGTGTTCATCAAATTACTGGTATTTGCGCCATTATTTAACACCCAAAAAAGCATGTCCTAAAGCAGGCGGTAATTTGCACTGCTCTTGGAAGATTGCGCTGGTCATATTGGAATTGAGATGCTGCATCCATGTTCTTTAATGTGCATACTGTCAGTAAATCTAATATTGTCATACAAATCTCATATAGTCAGTAAAAATGTATGAAATTGTGTTCTAATGCTAATCTGGCCTAGTTTCAATTAATGACTAAACAATTAAACATTAAATCTCTACACATCTCACATAAACTCAGAGGCCCATCACTTATCTTGGGAGGAGCTAAACTAAGATAGCCCCTTTGATGCATTTGGATTCATATTTACTTTATTTTTTCTCTTCTATTTGGATCAAGGGTCAAGGGTCAACATAAGGGCAGATACCTGTTTCAATCGGGACGGGACACTCCAGCCACAGGTCTGCATGGGGCCGTCCTTCCGGCGCATGTGCTCACGCACCTGCCGGTACTGCTCTCGACGCTGCTCTCTGCGTGTACAGAGCGCAGAATCGCTGAGGAGAGACGCAACACCATTACTGGGCAGTCTACAGGGCAAGAGAAAGAGAGAGGAAGCGGTCAGCGAAAGAGCAAGAGAACCAGCCAGCCAGCCAGCCGAGGCCAAAAAGAAATGAGACACACTGCGTGATATGAAAACATGATGTTATATTGCATTTAAATTTATTCATGTGGCAGATGCTATTTAATGCTAATGGGGTGTGAGGGAAGCAGACTGAAAAAAAGAACATTTGATATGTATGTGTTGATGTGAACTGATGTTTTTAAATGTTAATGTAACAGAAAATTTTTATTATTAAAAAAACTACCTTCAAACTCAAATCTTAAAAAAAAAACGTAAAAATGAGAAAGGTTGCCTCTGCGACTAAATGACATAAAATAAGTTAAAGTACTAAAAATACAAAAACTAAAGCTAAAATAAAAACTATTTAAAACAAAAAAGTATATATTAAAAAAGCACAAACTAAAAACTAAAACATAAACTATGACTAATACTAAAAATAACACTGTTACAGTTTTATCCAAAAAAAAATACACAACCTAAATTAAGTAATTATTAAACAAATGCTAGAAATTCTAAAAAAAAATTTGTTGTTTTTTAGAGATAATGTTAGAATTGGTCTGTAGTTTTTATTATTATTAGTTTTATTTAAAGCAGTGGAAGTCTATGATATTTCCTTGGATAACCTAAGGAAACATGTGAGTGAGTGTGCAGCAGCTAACAGCAGCATTAGCACACAGCATTTAGCAGGAGCCAGCTTGCCCGAGCAGACGAAAGAGAGAGAATAGACTTTGGGGACAGAGGAAGAGGGAGGACAAACAGACAGCTACAATGTGTGGATGAGGATGTGAGGACATATGGGACAAAGACACAGTCAGGTATGCATGTCTCTTCTCACTCTTCAGGCATGAACTCCAGTATGCAGTTGGAGGTGGAGATCTGGCACATGGTTTGGGAGCGTCTCTGGTTGTAGCCAGCAGGGGAGGGAGACTTGTAGTGGATGTTGACACTGGTATACGGCCGTTTCACTGGAGGAGGACTCGCAGATGAGCTGAAAAGACGTGCAAAGCTGGAGAGAGAGAGACAGAGCAAAATAAGTAAGTAAAGAAACGGGAAAACAGATAAGATACAAATGATAAAAATTGGTAATAAAACTATTTTAACATCATTATAGATGAGATATCATGAAAATCTGACTTTTTCCTTGTTTAAGTGCTATAATCAGGTCCCCAGAAAACATGAAAAAGTACAACCCAGCATTTTTTTTTTGATAAGCCTTTTTCTGCAAGCATGTGAAAAAACAAGCCGCTCAGATTTCGCTCTCCATATGAGGTAGAAAGGGGATCTTATTATAATATTCCCATCCCTTAATCTGCATGTTTCCACCCATAGCACCATCTTTTAGTTTTTAAAAGCAACAACGGTGTACCGGTTCTAACGCCATAACAAAAGCATGCTAACTGTTCTGTCATTGGCTGCACAGATGAGAGAGCAGTGGATTTATTGATTTATCTACTGTATATTACGCTGCTGCCACACAGATCTAATATAAATATGTAATTTCTTTCCCAGCTGTTTTCCTTTACAGACATAACCTACTGGTTTTGTAACTCCTGTGTGTTTTTAACATAAACGTGTGTGTATTTGACAGTTTAAGCGCAATAAGACATGAAAGAGAATTAGTTTAGTAGCCATATATCATGTGACAGCCGCTTTCTGTGTGCGTGCTTCTGATGTGTGTGCTCAGAAAACCATATATTACAAGTTTAAATTGATACGGCTTTAAAACACATGATTTCATTGAGATATACATGCTAATCAAAACCAAACAGATGTTTTTTAGCAGAGTATCTTAGGTAAGAGCTGTAAAGACACAGCTCTATTATGGAAAAGGGGGGCGGGGGGCAGCAGCTCATTTGCATTTAAAGAGGCATTGCACAAAAACAAAGTTTTTCTGCTTTCACGCAAAATAGGCATTTTCAAAATTAAATAATAAATGATCTGTGGGGTATTTTGAGCTGAAACTTCACAGACACATTCTGACACCTGAGATATAAATTATATAGTGTGAAAAGGGACATAACAGGTCTCCTTGAAGTTATTTTAGATGTGTGAAATCAATTCCCTTCCTTACATACTGATTAAAGAGTTAAACACCAAGACAAAATCCGCTGTAATACTCACAACTGCCAGATTATGGACTTCTTCTTCTCTGGTAGAGGAGGACTCTCTCGGGATGCCCTGCGGAAGTGAAATGGACAAAGAGAAAATGAAGTCTCCACTGTAAAAATTTTTTTTCTTTTTAACTAAGACTATGCTACAGTAAAAACCTGTTTATTGGTTAAATGTAAGTACCTTACTATATAGTGTTAAAGTAAATTATTGTTATTTTTTTTTAAATACACAACAGAGCAACCTTTTAATTTACAATGGTAAACAGTAAAAGTACATTCCCAGAAGTCCCTGCATCATGCATCGCATTATTATGTTTTATTTAAATCTGTTTTTTTTTTTTACATTGACATTACCAATCAAACGTTTGGGGTTAGTAAGATTTTTGAAATAAGCACCTTAAGTCTCACCAAATCTGCATTTATTTGATCAAAAACACATTAGAACAGCAATATTATAAAATATTAATACATTTTTTTTTTTCAATTTAAGCAAATAATAAATGTATTCCTGTGATGGCAAAGCTGAATTTTCAGCATCATTACTCCAGTCTTCAGTGTCACATGAACCTTCAGAAATCGAATAGAACTGTAATATAATGATTTGGCGTTTGGGAAACATTTCTTATTCTCAACATTAAAACAGTTGTGCTGTGTATGTCATCAGTTATCACATTAGGGTGTTTTGTAACATTTCATGTTACATTACAGTGCATCAATGGATTTTTACTCCCTTATCGACCAGGTTTTTATGAGTATTCGATTGATAAAGAGATTTTGTTTACATGCTTTGATGCCAGATAAAAAGTAAGTGTCTGAATCATCGTTGTGAGATTTTATGTCTGTGGCTGCTTATCCCTCACCTGATCATCTCGGTCCAGCGCACAGCTTCCTGAAGCTCCATCAGTCTCTCCTTGTACTGGTTGCGCTCCATCAGCACACGGGCCATCTCTACACGCGTGAACCTTCGCCTCTGTGTCATGGCGACATCGTCCTGCAGTGGAGATGAGTACTGCACCACAGAGCCACACAGAACAGACCAGCACCACAAAACACGGCAGCAGTGAAGCGGAGGTTAGTGCATCAGGCCATCAGCATTACACAGCATCAAATATGAGGTTACTAAAGCATTGTGAGAAGGTGAAAGGTTTACTGCGCATAGCATTTTAATTAAAAACTGTTAGAGCATAACAAAGCAAGGCCTGCAGAAGTGATTGGTAATAACATTTCTCACATCCAACCACAGACTGTGTTTACAACTTGAATGAATGTAATACTTTTAAAATCTCACTTTAAAGGAACACTCCACTTTTTTTGGAAATAGGCTCATTCTCCAACTCCCCCCGAGTTAATAAGTTGAGTTTTACCGTTTTGAAATCCATTCAGCCGTTCTCCTGTTCGGGCGATATCACTTTTAGCATAGCTTAGCATAGATCATTGAATCCTATTAGACCAATAGCATCGCGTTCAAAAATGACCAACGGAGTTTCGATATTTGTCCTATTTAAAACTTGACTCTTCTGTAGTTATATCATGCACTAAGACCGGTGGAAAATGCAAAGCTGCGATTTTCTAGGCCGATAAGATTAGGAACTACACTTCCATTCCGGCGTAATAGTCAAGGAAGTTTGCTGCCGTAATATGGCCGAAGCAGGCGCAGTAATATCACGCAGCACCTGAAATTAGTTCTCAGCTAGGTAACTTCCAACGAGGAACGCTCCCTGTGCATGCAGTTGGTCACGTTGTGCTACGATGTGCTGCGTGATATTACTGCGCCTGCTTCAGCAGCAAACTTCCTTGACTATTACGCCGGAATGGGAGTGTAGTTCCTAATCTTATCGACCTAGAAAATCACAGCTTTACATTTTCCACCGGTCTTAGTGCATGATATAACTGCAGAAGAGTCAAGTTTTAAATAGGACAAATATGGAAACTCGTTGGTCATTTTTGAATGCGATGCTATTGGTCTAATAGGATTCAATGATCTATGCTAAGCTATGCTAAAAGTGATATCGCCAGAACAGGAGAACGGCTGAATGGATTTCAAAACGGTAAAAATCAACTTATTAACTCGGGGGGAGTTGGAGAATGAGCCTATTTCCAAAAAAAGTGGAGTGTTCCTTTAAAGGTCATAAATGGTTTTAATATTATTAGTAATATAAGAAACAACATTTTAGACTTTAGACCTCTGTTCCAAAACCTAGTAAGCGTGTTTTTTTCACTGAGCTCATAACAGTGCATTCTGTGATTGCCTTATCCATGGAGAATACTGTATCCACATTTTTTTCCTGAAAGAGTGGGTGCAGCCATTTGTAAATTTAATGGGTCTGGCTTCCAGTCTCATCCACCTCCAGATATTTTTAGCTGTACAAAACAGCTTGTTTTGCTGCTTGATTTTGTAAATTGGTGTGTCTTACCATATTATTTTAATGTTATCTTAATTATGAACACACTGGTTCGTAGTGCAAACAGTTTTACCCTTTACGGCATGTTGTTATTCTTCTCGTTATTTCTCAATAGCGGCTAATAAATTGGAAGTCTAGCCCATAGGTTTACTTCAGCGTTGAAGAATAAGGTGGATATACCATGCTGCCGCTGAAGTGAGCTAAAACAAGGTGTTTTTAGAGAAAACATATTTTAGTTACTACCTATTCACATCAGTGAGGCAGCTCACTACATTTTGGAGCAGAGAAACGAGTGTTTAAAATGAGACTGAAGGGTTTGACTTACATCCTCTCCACCCTCATCTTTGGAGTCCTGAGATGCTCCTAAAGCTTCAGCTCTCAACCTTTAATCAAAGGAAGACATTTAGACTTTAATTAAATTGGAGTCACAGAGACATTTAGACTCTTAAAAAGATCATAAGCCACTTTCAAAACCTGTAATACCTTCATTCATCTTCAGATTATTAAGCCAATTAAGATATTTTTTATGAAATCCGAGAGCTTTCTGATCCTGCCTTGACAGCAACACAACTGACATTTTCAAGACCCAGAAAGGTAGTTAGGACATCATTAAAATAGTCCATGTGACATCAGTGTTTCAAATGTAATTTTATGAAGCTACGCGCATGCTTTTTGTGTGAATCATTTCTTCTCTTACTTGTCCGTCTTTAAAGTGCGTTCATGAGGGTTCAACAATGCATGGTACTATAGAATATTTATATCTCTTAGTTCATCATCTGCATATTCTGGTTCAAATAAGTAAGGCTGGTCATCCTCTCTGACAAAATCTTTAGACATGTTTACAAAGACTGTTTTATGTACTGTTGTATGTACTGTTTTATCAATGCGGCATAAACGTGCATTGAAGATTGACATGCAAGAGAAGAATTTGCTGAATAAAGTCATAATTTTAGTTTTCTTTGCACACAAAAAGCATTCTCGCAGTAACCACTGATGTCACATGGACTATTATTGATGTCCTTTCTACCTTTCTGGGCCTTGAACGTGTCAGTTGCGTTGCTGTCTATGCAGGGTCATAAAGCTCTCAGATTTCATCAAAAATATCTTCATTTGTGTTCTCAAGATGAACAAAGGTCTTACGGGTTTGGAACGACATGAGGGTGTGAAATTAAACTATCCCTTTAAAATCTGTTTAACAAATGTCAACGTTGTGACAGAAAAATTCGGTGGAAATGAACAGTTCCAGACCTCTTTAGCTCCTCCTCCAGTTCTTTCACTCTCTGGTCCACTTTGGTCTTGGACTGTTTCACTGTTTCCAGCTCTTCCCGGAGAACTTCCTGTTCGCCCGACAGCTCATCCACTTTAGCAATCAGGTCATTCTTCACAATATTCAGGGCATTCCTATAGACAGCAAATGATTCCATTAGAATATGTAGACGCATATATGAGCCATTCTACAGAATTGGTCCAAAGTTAGAGTTGTCTTTTTCCAAAAAATCTCTATGTATGCAAATTGTATAATATCCAATGTACACATTTCTAGTAAATGTGCAGTTAATTCTCGAATTGTATTTTTAGAAAGTTTTGGATATTGGTCCTCTCCCCAAATTTGTCACTTCCAAAACACAGTAATAATAATTTAGTTAGAAAGGTTATATTGACCTATTAAGATTTTGCCTACATCTACATTGCAAATATATATTTTTTGCTATTTTATTAAATTTTTTCAGAGGTAAATCAATGACAATTACATTTTTAGCAATATTTCAAGTATAATTTATTAGATTTGTTGTATTTTGAATCAAATTTGTCTTTGTAAAAGGCAAAAAGTTGATTATATTGATTTCAAAGTTAAGGAATCATTAGTTTGAATATACATTGAACCAAACACTATCATACCATCTTAGTTGATAATTCAGTATACTTTATTTTTGACAAAACATCCCATGTTTCGGTAGTAACTGCACATTTTCGGTAAATGAGAGACAAGTTTTCATAATTACAAACGTCCTACTTTACAAAATATATATAAAACAAGTATTTTTTGAACTTCACTTTTTCAAAAGAATTAAAAAGATACTTTTAAAAACAACAATGAAAAATAAAAAATAAAAAAATTATTTCAATATCATTTTCATAAGTTGAAATTTACAGGTTAAAGTTCAGGACAGCCACCTCCCAATTAAAAGTATCCAATAAATGATTTTATTTATAAAACGGTTAGTTCCATTCCTCAATTCTGATTGGTCAGCAGCTGTGTCGTATTCATGATACGGCATCGCTATGACCGCTTCACTCAACGGTTTTGTGTATCATTGAACCCCCTTAGCAACCACCCTTAGCAACGTAAACACAGCTGCAGCAGTTAGGGACTACTTTTTACAGCGGAAGGCAGTTAATGATTTTACTTTATGAAAACGTACAACTTAATATATATAAATTAATATATATTTTTGATTTTAATATTTTTACTGTGTGGTAACCATTTTATAAAAGCAATAAGGTACTTGAGGCCGTGCTGTATCATGAATAAATCACGGCTGAAGGGGTTGCAGGCACTCCGCTTCGCGTCGCCTAACAACGCCCTTCAGCCGTGATTTATTCATGATACAGCACGGCCTCTCGTACCTTATTGCTTAAATATATTAAGTTTACTGATATTTTAAATATTATTGTGGGTTTTTAATAGACAATAGAAGGATCTTAGCAAACATCTAAGATCTGTGTTTTTTGTTCTTGTGGTTCAGCAGTTTGAACCAATTCTGTAGAATGGCCCATATACATTGGCAAACACACACACACACACACACACACACACACACACACACACACACACACACACACACACACACACACACACACACACACACACATTCTGTCTTTCTTTCTCTCTTACTTGGTCTCCAGTAGTTGTTTGTTCTCTGTTAGTAGATTTTCCACCTCTTTCCCCATACCTGTGGGATACACAGTGTTAGCAGGAGTAAAGACCACCATGAACTCTTTCCAGATCTCACATAAACAGACTAAGGGAGAGATGATTCAAAACTACATTACGATTGTTTGCAATTACACCACAATCACAACAAATTACAATACATTTTATTACTTCAGTAGCTATTAAGTCAGTGAAATCTTCACTTAATCTGGACACTAAACAATTACCTTTAAGGGCTTTATTTAAAGGAGTATAATCACAGTCTAACTTCATAAGTGGACTAGAGAACATCCAAACTGACTTGGTAATATGATTCATATGAGCCGTAAAGCCATGCATTCGAAAGCACAGCACTGAGCAGCCGAAGTTAATAGGATTAGAAGAGCAGAAGCACAGGAGAACATCTCACCAAAGCATAGCTACAAATACAGAAAGTATCACAATGTCCTACTGAAAATTACATGAGGGGGAAAAGGAGGCTATGAGCCTTACCAAAGAAATCATCCCGGACTGAAATAGAGAGCAGAGGAGGAAACAGAAGGAAGGAAGGAAGAGGCAGCCAAATGACAGGAGGAGTAAAGGTATGAATGTGAAGACAGAGGAGAAAGATTAAAAGAAGATAATGATGGAAGTGAAGAAAGATGTAATTAAAAAAAGATTAAGAGAAGAGAGAAAAACAAATGGACAGGAACATGTTAGATATTTATCATCGCACACATACAAATACGCACACACACACGCACGCACGCACGCACGCACGCACGCACACACACACACACACACACACACCTGATAATTCCTATATTAAGCAAAATTATTAAAACAAATGATCAGCTGTCACCATTACATTAAAAGGTATTTTTGAATATATCAGATCTTTAAATATATTACATTTTTGAGGGATTGCTTTTAATAATTACAAAATAGCTATTTATTAAAAACATGCACATACACATTTAAAGGTTTGGAGTCAGAAAGATTTTTAAGTTTTTAAAATAACTCTTCTGCTCATCAAGCCTGCATCTATTTGATTCAAAGTTTAGCAAAAATTGTACAAATTTAAAATGTTTACGATTTAAAATAACTGTTTTCTATTGTAATTTAAAATGTAATTTATTCCTGTGATTTTATTTTAGCATCTTTACTCCAGGCTTTAGTGTGACATGATTATTCAGAAATCATACTAATATGCTGATTTTGTAAAGAAACATTTGTTATTCTTATCAGTGCTGAAATGGTTTTAGTAGCTTACAATATTTGTGACCCTGGACCACAAAACCAGTCTTAAGTCGCTGGGGTATATTTGTAGCAATAGCCAAAAACACACAGTATGGGTCAAAATTATTGATTTTTATTTTATGCCAAAAATCATTAGGAAATTAAGTAAAGATCATGTTCCATGAAGATTTTTTGTAAAATTCCTTCTATAAATATATCAAAATGTAATTTTTGATTAGTAATATGCATTGTTAAGAACTTAATTTGGACAACTTTAAAGGTGATTTTCTCAGCATTTTGATTTTTTTGCACCCTCAGATTCCTGATTTCAAATAGTTGTATCTCGGCCAAATATTGTCCTATCATAACAAACCATGCATCAATAGAAAGCTTATTTATTGAGCTTTCATATGATGTATACATCTCAGTTTTGTAAAAAAGTTTTGTGGTCCAGGGTCACATTTGTGGAAAATATGATATTTTTTTTCTGGATTATTTGATGAATATAAAGTTCCATTTATTTAATAAGCATTCAAAAAAAAAAATCTTTCAGGCCCCAAACTTTTGAACAGTAGTGTATTTTTAAATATTCTTTTGCTTCTTTTTACTTTTTTTTAATGACATGTTTCAGAGGTACGGTCTAATTGTGTTTCATGTGCATGTGTTAAATCCATGCAAAGGTCATGAAGAGCAAAAAAGAATGAGAACGAAAAAAAATACCAACCAATAAGTGATCAGATACACACCTGAGAATTCCCCTAGGGGCGTGGCCGAGAGAAGCACACACAGGAAGGAAGCACAGAGAGGGGTCAAGGGTCAGTGAGTGAGACGGCCAATCAAAAGAAAGATCCACCTTCACACTGAGATAAACAAATCAACCGCTCTACCTTGATAACGAAACAAAACAAATCAGAAAACTGCCAACATAAATAACGGGAAATACTCAAATGAGACAACTTCTATCAGACTAAAATGTGCTTAGGGGCGGAAGATACAGCCATGAAGCAAGCATGATATCCCAAGAGACCTTGCTTAGGGGATACATCCAGCAGTGTGGCTTCCTAAAAAAAGGCATGCGGTTCAAAGTGCAGGGAAGAAAGGCCCTTAGCCACCATACGCTTAGCAATGGTACTTAAAATATAAACAGAAAATTAAAAATCATTGATCTCAAATGCAAGTTACATATAAACCAAGGTAACTTGCATTTATGAGAAACTGTCAAACAACTACGGAGGTAAAATATTCAACAGAGGTTCATAATTCGAACTGCGAAGCTCACCGAGAAGTTCTGCTCCTGCGTCCACATCACCGATGATGTCAGACTTGGCGTCTTTGATCTCATGGTACAGAGAGTCTGTGTTGATGCCGAATGCCTCATTCACTATGCCCTGAGAAGGACTTCAACGAAACAAGAGCTTTCGTCATTAATTCTGTGCCTTATTTCACTTCAAAGCTTGAATGATTTTTGCTGAATTCTTTATATTACACAAAGCTACTTTCTAAACAGCGTTTTTAATGATTTATAACTTTTAAAACCTTTTATATGGATCGGGTATTTTGTACTTTTTATTCAGTATTTACTGGTGTGAATGATGTGTGTATCTACCTGTTTCCTCCTCCGAAGATTCGAGGGTCCAAGCACATATCTAGCTCTGGTGTTGAGTCTATAATTTCCTGAAACTCTGACCATTCATCACTACTGCCCATACCTAAAGACACACAAACACACAGATGAAATAAGGACAATCAATTCTCTGTAATAAAAAAATCAAACTTTTGAAATGAGCAGAAAGCACACAAATGCCTTATGCTCTAATTTGACATAGTAAAATCATGTTTGTATGGATTTAATCAATGCAGTGTGGATTTTAATCGATTCTTTACTTTGAATGCAAGTGACTGGAGTGGTTTCAGTAGTGGCCGACCAATACACTGCTTCAAAAGTCTGGGATAAGTACGAAATGTATTTTTTTTTAAGTCTCTTATGCTCATCGAAGTTCCATTTATTTGATTAAAAATACAGAAAAGGTAATATTATGAAATATTGTTGCAATTTAAAATAAAAGTTTTCTATTTTAAAATATTTTAAAATAAAATTAATTTCTGTGGTGCAAAGCTGAATTTTGATCAGCCATTACTCCAGTCTTCAGTGTCACACAATCCTTCAGAAATCATTCTAATACGCTGATTTATTATTAGAATTATCAATGTTGGCAACAGTAGTGCTGCTTAATATTTTTTTGGACCTGTGGTACTTTTTTAAGGATTCTTTGATGAATACAAAGTTTAAAAGAACAGCGTTGATTCAAAATAGAAATCTTTTTTAACCATGTAAGTCTTTACTATCACTTCCTATCAATTCAACACATCCTTGCTGAATAAAAGTATCATTTCTTTCAAACAAATAAAGAAAGAAAACATTTACTGACCCCAAATTTTGAACGGTGGTGTATATTGTTAGAAAAGATTTCTATTAAGTTTGTATTTAAGTATTTCTATAAAGTTTTGTTCATCACAGGCTCCAAACAAATATTAAGCAGCACAACATGAATAGATTGATTTCTAAAGGATCTTGTGACACTGAAGACTGAAGTAATAATGCTGAAAAATTCAGCTTAGCTTTACAGGAATACATTTTAAAATCACTATTTTAAATTGCAATAATATTTCACAATATTACTGTTTCTTCTGTATTTTTAAACAAGTTAATGCAGCCTTGATGAGCAGAAAAATCTTCTTTAAAAAAACAGCAATATTCTTTCTGGTCCAAACCTTTGAATGGCAATGTATATCAACAAAGCTGATAAATTGGGCCATATCTGACATGTTTAATTACAAGCATCAGCTATATATTATAATAGGATTAAAGAAAAAAATCAAATTAAAAGAGTTCAAATTATTACTATATTATCATTATATGATCAAATCATTATTATTATTATATGATTCATTTTCAAAATAACTTTTTAAAATGAATTAGTAGTAAATAATATCTAAAATATTACAGTTATTTTATTGAAACAATGTTGTGAGTGATATTTACTATCTTTACAATTTCTTTAAAATATACATAGTACTGTTCAAAAGTTTGGAGTTAGTAAGACGTAAAATACTTCTATTCAGTAAGGATGCATTCAATTGTTCAAAAGTGACTGTAAATATGTTAAATTGTTACAAAAAATGTATTTCAAATAATAGGAAATGCTGCATTTTTCTTCAAAAAACATAGCCTTGGTGACCATAAGAGACTTGTTTTAAAACTTGCTGACCCCAAGCTTTTCAATAGGAATATGTTAACATATGAAACCCTGGAGCACAAAACCAGTTTTAAGTTGCACAGGTATATTTGTAACAATAGCCAAAAAAAAAAACATTGTATGATTTTTCTTGTATGCCAAAAATCATTAGGATATGAAGTAAAGATCATGTTCCATAAAGATATTTTGTAAATTTCCTATCGTAATTATATCAAAACTTAATTTTTGATTAATAATGCGTGTTGCTAAAAACTTAATTTGAACAACTTTAAAGGCAATTTAAAGGAAAGTATTTGGATTTTTTTGCACCCTCAGATTCTCATCTTTCAGATTATTCATAAATCTCAATCTCATATCATTGACCACTAGATTTCTTTGTTCTTTTATTCAGTGTTTATCTTTGTTTCAGTTCTTCCTCTCTCTCTTACCAATGCTGACGTTCCTGGTTTCCTGAGAGACCTGCACCTCCATGTTTCTACTAAGACGCTTAGCATTCTTGCGGCCCCGCCCCCGGGACATGCCGTACTCTCCAACCGATACCAGCCCATCATTCAGAGGGGTAACTGTTGCCGAGGGAACAGACGAGGTGGGAGTGTTTGATTTGCTCCCTGTGCTGCTGGGCGTGGCTGCGACCGAGTCTGAATCTGAGCCATCCTCCTTAAAACAGAGACAACAACATATCACATACACATTTTGACAATTAACATACTCATATAAACTTATACACTTTGGTATTGCTTACTAGCCGGACTTATATGGTACAAAAATATATTGTCATAAAAATTCAAACATGTAAATAAACATTTAAAACTTTTTAAAATATCTGTGAAGTACCACTTCATCCTTTAAATATCAAGGCATTATCTTTAAAACAAAAAAAGCTAGAAGCTGAAATGGCACCATGAAAAGTCTGCAGATAAAACTGAAACTCAAACTGCTTTATACTCATGTGACTTGAGTCATTTGGAAAACAGGAAGTGAAGAATCAAGTTTTTTCTCTTCCTTCAAATAACAGATGTGTGCACAGCTAACAGATGCTTCATGTGGGTGAGATTCAGTTCATTAAATCAGCTTATTTAAAACACATCTGTTCATTTCAGATGGCTAAAATAAGACACAGGACATCACAGGACAAGGCAGAGGATGGACGGCCAAACCAAAACCATGGACCCTTGGAGGCCTGCTGGTGTCCATCGAAAAAACCACCCATGAAGCTGATCTTGACACAAGCAGGCGTAAGGGGGAGTGGCTGACGGAATGATGATTATCATGACTCCTCCCCTGACGCTTCGGGACGGAGTCATATCTGTCACACCTGATAGCCAGGAGCGTAGACAGCTCTGCTGAGATCGCTGGAATGCCAGACGTCTGACGAAACCATTCTAGCCCCCCCAGGACCCCCACGTACCATGCCATCTCCTCCAGGAAACAAACTCAGTGATGGGGGGCGCTCTGTTTTACTGCAGAAAATGAAAGAGAGATAAGAAAGGTTAAATATTTCCTATACTAAACCAACACTGGCACATAAAAATATACAAAAAACAAAGGGACATGGTGAGAACACATGAAGGCACAAAACCACATAGGAGAAAGAGGTATAGGTTTTCAGTCTCTGACTTGACGACTGTTAAATTAGGTGTCTGGGTTGACAGCAGGTTCATTTTTTTATTTTAAAGGAGTAAATTGGGAGATTAAAGGACTGCAGGGAGACACAGGGGTTTGGGGAGCTATCAGATCTATCAGGGGCATTTTTACCTTTTCCTCCATTTAGGTCGATGACTGCAGAGACACACACAGCGGCACACGCACAGAAAGAAAGAAAGAAACAAAAAGAAGGTGAACACACGCACACTCACAAACACAAACTATGCTGACACAGGACATACCGTCACAGTACAAACAGTATACAGTACGTAAAAAATAGATGGAACTGACTTACGCTGGAATTGAAAACATTATGAAATTGCAAGCAACACCTTGATTGTCACAATTAACGACTGTGTAACTGGATAACTTTTTATTTTCATAATGTGTTATTTTGTACTTCATTATAATAATGTTTATTTACATATGTATATGTGATCCTGGACCACATAACCAGCACGGGTATACAGTATTTGTAGCAATAGCAACAATGCATTGTATGGGTCAAAATGATCGATTTTTCTTTTATGCCAAAAATCATAAGAAAATCAAAAATCAAAAGCATATGAAGTAAAGATCACGTTCCATTAAGATATTTTGTCAATTTTCTACTGTAAATTTATCAAAACTTTGATACGACTTTAACGGCGGTTTTCTCAATATTCCTCAGATTCCAGATTTTCAAATAATTGTGACTCAGTCAAATATTGTCCTAGCTGATTTACTTAGCTTTCGGATGATGTATAAATCTCAATTTTAAAAAAAAATTGACCCTTATGACTGGTTTTGTGGTCCAGGGTCACATATATACAAAATAGGGGTGGGCTATATGACCAAAATCTTGGCAATTTTATCTAACAGAAAAATGATATACAGTTATACATAATACAGTTATTTTTGCTTTAAATAAGGTCTTTATGATATCAAAATTTTTACAGCATAAAAATATCATAATACTTGTCACTAGTGACGATACTACAAAAATAACACTAGCCTAAATCTTAAAAACAAAAAAATCAAGCTCACTGAAGACAAGTAAACAGTTAGTGATTAAATAAGAATAAGAAAATAATTACAAGCAAAAGGACAAAACTACAAAATAATCAAATGTGTGTATATAATTCACTGTGTAAATTAAATATATATTTCTTCTTATTAAAGTTACATTAAAGTTATTTAGTCAAGAGCAGTGAGAGATTTTCTCTTTTTTTGTTGTTTGATTAACGTGAATGACAGAGGCAGGATTTTCAGACTGCTGTCACTTTAGGAGCTGCCCGGATCCAATTTACTGTTGCACATATGTTTTATTTCTCAGCTGTTTGCTTTCACTTAAGACCTAAATTACTGTTTTTTGAGGAAACAGGCATTTTGACACAGAAGTGAGTATATTTAACCATTCAACACAGCACGTGATATAGCAAAATTAGTTATCTATCGCTGCTGATTGTTTTTTAGCAGCTTAAAACCATTTGTTTTTTAACCACAATGCTTGAAATCACATGCAAACAATACGTTTTTGTGACCATGTAGCACAGCAACGTCACGTGAGCCTGTAACCGCGATAGAGACGACAGTCCAAAATCTCTACCCATTAACAAATTTCTACCAGTTAATCATATCTTCAGGGATATCACCCGCTCATAATAAAAAAATATATATTTCTTACATTCTGTTAGTAAATGACTAATTCAGCTCTGACATGTCAAGGTTAAACTCCTAAAGCAATTTAAAAGCTGTTTATCTGAGGATTTCATAATTAAAAGAGTAGTTCACTTTCAGAACAAAAATGTACAGATAATGTACTCACCCCCTTGTCATCCAAGATGTTCATGTCTTTCTTTCTTCAGTCGTAAAGAAATGATGTTTTTTGAGGAAGACATTTGAGGATTTCTCTCCACATAATGGACTTCTATGGTGCCCCGAGTTTGAACTTCCAAAATGCAGTTTAAATGCAGCTTCAAAAGGCTCTAAATGATCCCAGCTGAGGAAGAAGGGTCTTATCTAGCGACACGATCGGTTATTTTCTAAAAACATTTACAATTTATATACTTTTCAATCTCTACACAGAGTACAAACAGAGCTAGACAAGACGAGCATTTCAGGTTAAAAAGTATATAAATTGTAATTTTTTAAAAAAATAACCCATTGTTTCGCTAGATAAGACCCTTCTTTCCTCGGCTGGGATCGTTTAAAGCCATTTAAACTGCATTTTGGAAGTTCAAACTTGGGGGCACCATAGAAGTCCATTATATGGAGAGCAATCCTGAAATGTTTTACTCAAAAAACATAATTTCCTTACGACTGAAGAAAGAAAGACATGAACATTTTGAATGACAAGGGGGTGAGTACATTATCTGTACATTTTTGTTCTGAAAGTGAACTACTCCTTTAAGTAACATTAAAAATAATGTATACAGCAACTGAAGATGTTGTTTTCCCTAGGCAAAAGACATCAGTTCTGACTCTGTCACAAATCCAAAATTTCAACCTGCAAGTATGCCTAATTGAAATCAACTAGCTGTGTTTAAATGAAAAGAGAAATGTGTGAAAAATGTGTGGAGATGTGTGTATAATTGAGTATGACTATAAGCCAGCCACAACTCTAGCTGTGACTAAGCAAGACATGACAAACTGTCACTGAGCATCATCACCCAGCGCCTAGCAACGCTGTCTCCAAGACAACTGTTTCAATAATGGGCCATTTTGTATTATCAAAATCCAAAGGATCCGATACATACATCCAAACTGCAATACACACTCATAGGTGATGTATAGCAAAATAAGAGAATATGAGTTTGCAGTTCGAAATTCAAAATGTTTAGAACTAATCAGAGGAATTTTCCAACTGGTTACCAACAAAGCATGTTATTTAATAGCACAAAGAAACATGCAAAACACAAATGAATTCCAAATGCACATTCCAAACTCTTCATGCAAATGAAGGCTCGGAATGGCCACATGAATGCTAAATATACAAGTCACTCACGCCCGTCCGCAGCCTGTAGATTCGGACTGGTTGCTGCCTGACTGTTGCATCTTTGAGCGCTCAATGTGTTCCACATATGTCTGTATCATCTGGTGAAAAAAATAAAAGTCAGTGTATATGCTGACATTTTCGAGAAGTACAGCTTTGTATTTGTAACTTTCAAGTTATTGCTAATAGTGTCCCGAAAAACTACGACTAATGAATTTCCATTGTTTCCATGCCAAAAATAAATGTATCAAGATCACAATCACAAAAATCTATTTTTAGCAGCTAAAAGGTTTAAATAAATAAATAAATAAAATAGCTAGAACAAAGCATATCCAATTGGGAAATTTCAATTAACTTTCATAATATTTTATACATTTCCATTACTTTTGAATCCTGTGTTAATTCGAGTTATGAATCTGTGCTGGGGGGTATTACTGACCTCTGTATGGCGCTGGTGAAGGGCGTTATACTCTTTCTTCATGTCTGATTCTCGTTCTTCCAGACGAGAGACTACAAGAGAGGACCATGCAAATGCATAGTGCAAAATGCATAGTGCAAAAAACTTAAATCTCTGTGTGTCAATGTGTTTGTACGAACAAATGCAGTTGAGTGCACAGACTCACTCTGGTCAGCGTAGTTCTTGGTCTTAAGCTCCAGTTGTTTTGTTTGTAGCTCCAAAGTCTCCACCATAGTCTGCAACTCCTTCTTATCTGCCTCCAAGGCATCTTCAAATTCAATGAATTTCTGTTAACAAACAAACACACACATTCACACAAGGTCTTTATCTTACAGCACGAATCAGGTGAAACAATGTTAAGAGAGATACAGATCTCAAAAAACACATGCAAATAGGAAAAAACACCAGCAACTTATAAAAACATCAGTTAAACACATGTGCTGCAAATACTCACAACAGAACCAGACATAGAAACGCGCTGCATGTACTCAACCAAACACACAAAGATGCTACAAATGCAGAAAAACGTTACAAATACTCACAACACAACTAAATGCAGAAATTCGCTGTAAAGACTCACAACATAACCGAACACAGAAATGCCCTGCAAATACATACAGTCCACAGTGGATATGTTTAAGGAAACCGCAAACCTGGGACATGCCAGTGTCTACTCTGAAAGTTGAGGTTTTTGTTTAACACCCTGATCCTATGATTCTTTAGCTTTTCAGATATTATTAAACTAAATAAACTGACATAACACACAATTACATTAACTGTGAAACATTATGTAAGCTGGCTAACTTACTTTCACAACTTGTTAGGGTTTCCTTGAAACATTTTCATTGTGGTCTGTACTACTTGCAATTAAGGGTGGGCGATATGACCTAAAATTAATATCACGGTATTTTTCATCTTTTGAACGGTGACGGTATAATATCACGATATTACTTTTTTTGGTACATTTTGGGAGGAGTAGCCTGTCCTGTCCCTTTAGTATGTGAATAAAGTTAATATTTTATACTATAATAAGTATCCTAATCAAAAAGAGACATAGGAGAGTATTATGCATTCTCAACATATTTATTTTGCAAAAAACCTAAAGATCTTTCTTAACAGTGTACAACAAAACAAAAATGATTTTTTATTGAAATTTAATTTCTGCAATATTTAAGACCTTTAAAGGTCCCATATTGTACACATTTCTGGAGGTTTATTTTAGTTGTTGATGTCCTTAAGAATATATATTTGCGGTATAAGTGCCAAAATCCATCTCAATTTATTTTTACAGCTCCTTTTTTAGGAGCTCTGTCAAAAACAGGTCGATTTTGGCCCATCTAATTAATATTCATGAGCCTCTCTTCTGATTGGCCTGTTGTTTTCTGAGTGACGCACAGCCAGGCCAATCACAGGTAACTACGGTCATGTATCGTTGTAGCCGAACCCAGAGCCATAGAGAGAGCCTAGCTTGCTGATACTCAACAGGATATTTCAGAATGATCATTAATGTTCTTTCTTTTTCAAACACCGAATGCAGTAAGCTACATAACTGTTGCTTCAGTAAAGCCCCTTTCACAATGTGCGCTGATTCTGGAAAATTACTGGACGAGCGCTGTGTGAACAAAAGCCAGAACCATAAAGGCAGTGTTGTAGTGATGATGCACGTTACCCTGCGACTCACGTTACCCTGCAAAGTGGAATGAAGCAGCGATCAGGCAGAGCCAGCTCCTCACTATCAGCGCTGAAGCACAGTTTGTTCAGGTTAGTTTCAGTTTAGTGAAACGTACGCGTCGCATTACATCTCACATCCAAACGTCACATGTCTTTATGGGTTGTGTGTAAAGCACGCACAGATTCCGGAAAACAACTGTGAATGAACCAAATTAAACAATTCCGGAACAAATCGTGGGACACATTATCCGTGTATTTACCGGAATCGCTGTGTGAAAGAGGCTGAAGTTGACTGCCACTGGTCTCTTATATTCACGTTGTTCTGAAGCCTGTGCAATGATGTAGTTTCCTGACATCCATGGACTGAACAGCGTTTTCTCGACTTGTTTTCGTGTTGTTGTTGCTCAACAATGGAATGGATGCGTTGTTGTCTGGGTTTGACAAAAGGAGGGTGGGACAGTGGTTGGTGTTCGGGGTGGTGACTGAAGGCGGTGACTGAGTAGATCGGACGTCACATCTTTACGGAAGTCACAGCGTCTCGTGAAAAGAAACAGCTACTTTAAGCAGGCTATGTGCAGTTTACTGTGGATTGACTGTTTTGAAACTCATATGGTAGTTACATAGCCCATAGACCTCAGTTATCATGAAAAATCCAGGAAATTTCGATTTTGACAATATGGGACCTTTAAATAACTGGGGGAAATCAACCCATGGCAACAGTTTAAAAGTAGACCAATTCTGTGGGGAAAAAAGGCGGACTTGGCAACCCTACATCCAAAACGAGCTGCTGGAGTTAATGTCATTGCACGAAATTTTCGTCTGAGATTTTTGCACGTTAAAAAAAATACAGGTTATGTTAATCAAGTTTACACACTGCCTCTGAAACTTTCGTCCGTCAAAAAAAAATTCAGATCGTGTTTGATTTTCTGCATTTTCGCATCCAAAACAAGCATTTTGATAAGGATGGCGAATATGAGAAAACAAAAAAATTAATAAATAATGTTTCTGTATTTGGTTTGTATTATGAGTATTTGCAGAGTGTTTCTACATTTTGTTGTGTTTATGAGTATTTGTAGCACGCTTCTGTATTTGCTTGCATATTGAGTATTTGCAGCATGTTTCTGCAT
Source organism: Garra rufa (assembly GCF_049309525.1). Classification (NCBI taxonomy): domain Eukaryota; kingdom Metazoa; phylum Chordata; class Actinopteri; order Cypriniformes; family Cyprinidae; genus Garra; species Garra rufa. The sequence goes on from NC_133361.1 coordinate 46,809,525, forward strand.
TTGGTTGTGTTATAAGTATTTGCAGCATGTTTCTCCTCTTGGATGTGTTTATGGGTATTTGCAGCATGCTTCTGTATTTGGTTGTGTTGTGCGTATTTGTAGTGCTTTTTTGTATTATTTGGTTATGTTATGAGTATTTGCTAGGGATGCACCGATATGAATCGGTCGATAAAGCTTGCGCGTTTTGTCAGTAAAGCCGGTTCTGTAATCAGCGGTAAATGCCATCAGGTGCGTGATTTCACGTTGAGCCGTATATACTACACACAGCCGTTGTTTACCGACGAGCTGCGCAAATCAATGTTCATTATCAGTGTGAATGTGCGCAGCTCGTCGGTAAACAACGGCTGTGTGTAGTATATACGGCTCAACGTGAAATCACGCAACTGATGGCATTTACCGCTGATTACAGAACCGGCTTTACTGACAAAACGCGCAAGTGATCGGCCGATACGGATCGGTGCATCCCTAGTATTTGCAGCATGTTTCTGCTTTTGGTTGTGCCTATTAGTATTTTTGGTGTGTTTCTGTATTTGTCTGCATTGAATTTGCAGCATGTTTCTTTATCTGGTTGAGTTGTGAGTTTTTGCAGTGTGTTTCTCCTCTTGGATGTGTTTATGGGTATTTGCAGCATGCTTCTGTATTTGGTTGTGTTGTGCGTATTTGGTGTGCGTTTTTTTGTATTATTTGGTTGTGTTATGAGTATTTGCAGCGTGTTTTCTGCATTTGGATGTGTTTAAGAGTATTTGCAGTGCGTTTCTATATTTGGTTGAGTTGTGAGTATTAGCACCATGTTTCTGTATTTGGATGTGTTATGATTATTTGCAGTGTGGTTCTGTATTTGCTTGCATAATGAGAATTTGCAGCGCTTCTGTATTTGGTTGTGTTGTGAGTGTTTGCAGCGTTTTATTTGGTTGTGTTATGATTATTTGCAGTGTGTTTCTGTATTTGCTTGCATAATGAGTATTTGCAGCGCTTCTGTATTTGGATGTGTTATGATTATTTGCAGTGTGTTTCTGTATTTGCTTGCATAATGAGTATTTGCAGCGCTTCTGTATTTGGATGTGTTATGATTATTTGCAGTGTGTTTCTGTATTTGCTTGCATAATGAGTATTTGCAGCGCTTCTGTATTTGGATGTGTTATGATTATTTGCAGTGTGTTTCTGTATTTGCTTGCATAATGAGTATTTGCAGCGCTTCTGTATTTGGATGTGTTATGATTATTTGCAGTGTGGTTCTGTATTTGCTTGCATAATGAGTATTTGCAGCGCTTCTGTATTTGGATGTGTTATGATTATTTGCAGTGTGGTTCTGTATTTGCTTGCATAATGAGTATTTGCAGCGCTTCTGTATTTGGATGTGTTATGATTATTTGCAGTGTGGTTCTGTATTTGCTTGCATAATGAGTATTTGCAGCGCTTCTGTATTTGGATGTGTTATGATTATTTGCAGTGTGGTTCTGTATTTGCTTGCATAATGAGTATTTGCAGCGCTTCTGTATTTGGATGTGTTATGATTATTTGCAGTGTGGTTCTGTATTTGCTTGCATAATGAGTATTTGCAACGCTTCTGTATTTGGTTGTGTTGTGAGTGTTTGCAGCGTTTTCTGTATTTGGATGTGTTTAAGAGTTTTGCAGTGCGTTTCTATATTTGGTTGCATTGTGAGTATTAGCACCATGTATCTGTATTTGGTTGTGTTATGATTATTTGCGGTGCGTTTCTGTATTTGCTTGCATGATGAGAATTTGCAGCACTTTTGTATTTGGTTGTGTTGTGAGTGTTTGCAGCGTGTTTTTGCATTTGGATGTGTAATGAGTATTTGTAGTGCGTTTCTATTAGAGCTGAAACGATTCCTCGAGTAACTCGAGTAACTCGATTACAAAAAATGATCGAGGCAAATTCCTCTGTCTCGAAGCCTCTTTTAATAAATTTTAAAGCTCACGTCTCGTTTTTTCGCAATGATTTTGTTTGTGTGACAATGCGCTTACAAAGTGAAAGAGAACGCAAGGAAGGAGTTGGCGGTAATTTTATAATTTACCGCACGACGGATCTCCGTCTACACCACACAGCCGAAAACGCCATATGACCATTCATGCATGTACAACCATAGATAAGTATAGATAGATCCCTGTTGTTAAGATGGAGGACGTGCTTGGAGCGGTCAAAAGGGAATCTACTTATACATATCTATGGCTACAGCAACGAGCATGATGAAAAAAACAGCTAATACCAGCCTAGGCCTTGGTTTAAGCTGGAAGTAGGTGGTTTTAGCTGGTCTCCCAGCCTGGCCAGACTGGCTTTAGCTGGTGGTTTCCCAGCCTGACCAGCCTGGCCAGGCTGGAAAAGTGGCCAAAACCCCTGTAAAACCAGCCTGCCTTCCAGCTATGACCAGCTAAAACCAGGCTGGTTGACCAGCTAGTTTCTATATTTGGTTGCGTTGTGAGTATTTGCAGCACATGTGTTGTCAAACTCATGTTTTCATAATTTGTTGGTGTTTTTTCTTTTTGCATGTTTTCTTCAGATGCTGCACGTTGAGCTCTCTCAGACACCGAATGAAAGCCTGAATTGAATTGATGCATGGATGGATGAATGAACAGACAGACAAAATTATCCATAACCACATTATGAAGCAGAACAGCACAAGGTCAAAAAGCATTTTGAGAAGGGATTGTTCCTCGAATACAATACAGTCACATATACACACACAGTTACCCGGGTACATTACACACACACGCACACACACACTCCAAGTGCAGTGTGTGGTGACTTTGAGCTGCAAGGATTTAAGTGGAACACAATAGGCTCTTTCTGCAGTGCAGCCCGGCCACAAACAGTCTCCTGGAATTCAGTAATCCCAGCACTGCAAAGAGAGGGAAAAACCAAACGCACTCTATCTAACACTATACATTTCAAATCCCTCTTCAGTGAACACATCACACTTGGCCGATCATGTCATTCTAATGAGTGTTTTGACTTATAAAGTCATTTCTAGAGTACTACATACACCTCATATCAAAACCATGTCTACATAAGGAATTATAGAGGCATTAAATGTTACATAATGCTTTTCATAATGTCATTCCAGAATGCTAATTTGAGTTCATGCTATACCTTGACATAACAATATCCCTCATTCGATACTGCAGTTTAATCACAAACGGTCATTAAAGGTGAAGTGTGTAGTTTCTGCATCACTAGCTTTACAGCGTTTCAAAACAGGTCTCTCTGTCTGCATCTAGTTGGCCAGACAAATGGATGCCCAAAACTTGCGGCATTGGATGAGATAATACTGCTGTGTCAGGCTTGTTGGGATGCCCAAAAATGAATGTGCAGAGTCACAGTGTTTATACTTTTTCTCGGAAGTAAGTTACAGCTTTGCTTGCACTTGTCTTGTGTAAGCAGGGATATGAGATTTTAATATTGAATGAAATTACATGTGGCAAGTTGGAGTAGAGCCAAGTGCACCTGTTATGCCACCATACATCAGAAAGATGTGAATATGAAGCAAAAACATTCTTATGCCTCATGCATATCATAAATAATCTGTATTACGCTTTTATTCTATTAGATAAATGCCAGTTCTTCTAAAGCCAAATTACAGCCGAAATTCTAAAATGCAAGTTCAATTAGAGACATTATACACTGATTTCTCCCTCGAGGATCGATAATTGTATTATATCAAGCTGTTTGACATTCAGAACATGTGTTCATACATAGATGAGTCTATATGAGAGGAAGACAGCGAGAAATAGTGAGGAGGATGTTCTTTCTGTGGCCATTATAGTCTACTGCCATAATCCCACAGGATGCGAAACTGGAGAATGCTGTTTACTCCCTCCCTCTCTCACTCACTCCATCCCTCACTATCTCACTCGCTCTGTGCTCTCTGTCTGTCTCATAACATGAGAATCGGGTTACAGCGGCAGCCAGCCTCCTTCTATGAGAAAATTGATTCCCCATAATCACCCTCCCTGCCCATCATCCTCCCACTTTTGTCCTCTGCACCCCAAGCACATACGTCTTTGCATTACTGCAATAAAACATAAATCACCTATCCCTGAAACTTAGCTATTTTATTTTATTAATTACATTATTTTAACCATAGCCTATTTCTTTTTGCAGTAGAAACAAGTCTGATTCCCTACTGGCGTCTATTATTTTTGGACAACTAGGAAAATGCACAGTAGATTTGAGTGAAATATTTATTTTATTTTATTTATTTTATGAGTATATACAAAAAGCATCTAGAATTTTTTTTTTTAATGAGAAAAAACAGTGCATTATTTAAAAATTGTTTAAAAATAATTAAGAAACTTAAGAAAAAAGACAGCTTTAAAACCAAGAAATAGATGTAAAATAGAAAAAAACAGACGTATTAGACGTGTGGCCATCTTTCATGTAGTAATCAAGTAATGGGTAAGAAGCACCACTGCAGTTACTGCATTTCATAAGGCACATGTTCCCCTTTAACATCTATGATACTAAAAACAGCCTGTATTTTCTCTTCCTTGTACTTTCTGATACAATAATCTTGCTCAATTCTTACAGATCTATCATCACTCACTTTCATATTATATATTCACACACTAAATCTGTACTAGTACAGCAATGACTTGCGCTTAAAGAGGAAACACACACATTTTGATTACGTGTTACTTAGGCCATCTAAACTCTGCTATAAAGCTTAACACAACAAGAATCCCAATAATGTCCCAGCTGTGCCGTCAATAATATAGTTACGTTTGGAAAATGTTTTGGCAATGTTAGCATGTAGTGACGATGCATGCGGAGCGTCCTAAAGGGCATCTGTTCCCTGTAGCTGTCTAGTCACTGTAAGCCTGTGCTGATGTCCAAAAATGACGAGAGTGTTTGTCTGTGTATTATTTATGTACAAGCATATATGAGATCATCTTTTGTAGGAGATTTAGAGATTTTTGTTTCCAGCAAGTATAGGCTGAGCAACACATACAAATTTCATTATGGGACAAAGATGGAAGAACAATAATAGTGCATTTGTCAGGGCTGTTGGCTTACGTTTCTTAAAGGGACAGTTTACACAAAAATGAAAATTCTTTCATTAATTACACACCCTCATGTCGTTCCAAACCTGTAAGACCTTTGTTCATTTTTAGAGAAAAAATTTTAGGGAAGATATTTGTGATGCAATCTGAGACATTTCTGACCCACCATAGACAGCAAGGGTCTTTCCATGGTCAAGTCTTAATAAAATGAACATGAATGAACCACTGATGTCACATGGACCATTTTAACAATGTCCTTACTATGTTTCTGTGGTAAGATCCTTACTATCTCTGCAGGGTCAGAAAGCTCTCGGATTTCATCCAAAAATTTCATTTTTGGCTGAACTAACCCTTTAAGTGGGCATCCCAGGGTCAAGGACAATAAATTGGCCAGATCAAATAGCAATAGCTGTTTACAACATGAGTTTCCATGTGTAAGTAAAGCAAGAAGATATATAGACAGAGGCTTTAACCCTATAAAGCCTACAGTGTCACATTTGCTACATGAATTTATTAATCATCTAAATGATCAACTTGATCAAAAACTTTGCTGAAAAACCTGTTGCACACAATCTACTACAATTCTTTCTGTTGTCTAATTGACAGTTTATACTTTTTAATAGGTAAAAGGCCTTTTAGTATGATTCTAAAAACATACACCTTTAGGTTGTGTGCACCTGCTTTGCTGTACAATATTTAATGATAATAATTCTTAAAAAATATATTTAATATTGTTAGTAATATTTCAAGATGGACATTAACTGGTCTGGTTTACTTGATTATCCAAATATGGTTTTTTAAAAAGAGATAGTTCACCCAAAAATGTAAATTCTGTCATACCCTCATGTCGTTCCAAACCCATAAAACCTTTGTTCATCTTTATACAAATTAAGATATTTTGATGAAATCCAAAAGCTTTCTGACCCTGCATAGACAGCAATGTAAATGATACATTTAAGGCCTAGAAAGGTAGTAATGACATTGTTAAAATAGTCCACGTGACATCAGTGGTTCAACCGTCATTTTATGAAGCTACGAGAAGAATTGTTTAATAAAGTTTTTTTTTTTTTTTTTGCGCAACAAAAAGTATTCTAGTAACTTCATAAAATTATTAATTATTTTGTTGATGTTCTTGGTACCTTTCTGGACTGTGAACGTGGTAGACCCTTGCTATGAAGGTTCAAAGAGCTCTCAGATTCCATCAAAAATATCTTAATTTGTGTTCTTAAGATGAAACAAAGCTCATGAGGGTGAATAATTAATGACAGAATCTTCTTTTTTGGGTGTACTATGACTTTGAGAAAAGTCATGTTAAAATGTAAGTATTAAATATGATACAACAGGCTATTGAGAAACATTTTTTGTACATCTGTCAATCATCAATGCGTTGCATTGCATCATGTTATGCCCTCAACTATTAAAACAACGGAGCTTTTAGCATAAAACTACACATTTAAATATCTTACAAAGTCATATTATTCGGAGATATAGTTACAAATTATATGTATATACATTTTATGTAAACAGTCATAAAAATGTCACTGATTTAGATTAAAAGCTGAGAATTTCATCTTACTTTTTGGCCATACGAATACCAACAGCACCAAATAAAATTGATATGTTTACTTAAGAATGAGCTCCATATCCTCATTACTAAATTGGCTATAAAAGCCTTATATATTGAATAGTTTGTTTGTTACATTTTTAGATTCTACAAACCATTCCATTTCAACAAAACAGATTTTTCTTGCTATTATTTCATATGCAGGGGCTTCACAGGGTTAAAGAGCCTCAGTGTTTACAGGGCTCTTGTAAATGTTTACAGACCCAGTTATGACCAAATAATAAAACCCTCTTGTGTGAACAGGACATTGTATGAAGAGACTGACAGGATGTGTGATGAGATGATATTATTATACAAATATTGTTATTATAATTTACCTCCTCCGCCTGTTTGCGCAGCGATTTCTCCCGTTCGTACTGCGTGATGAGTTGCTCGTTGTCCTCCTTGAGAAGTTCCAGCTCCACCTCATGCTCCTGGTTCTCCGTTAAAACCGAGTCGAGGTTCTCCAGAACATTCACCACCAGCGGCATCAGCTCCTTCACCACCTCCTCATCGTAGCTCTTGATGAGGCGCTCGAACTCCCGGTAAATGCTGCTGGCCAGGCCCGACACCCGCTCTGACATGACAGACACGGCCCCATAGTCGTCCTGGTACACCACCTCGTCCAGCTCCATCATCTTGGCGGCGTTTGATCGAAACTCGTTATTAGAGAAAGAATAAATAATACAACCGGCGGCACGAATCGAAATGGCGAAATGGCTTCTATGAATTCATGACAATGTCATCAGGTGCACATGATGCCACTTCGCTCCACGGCCCGTTTCCACCAGCAACAGCCGGATTTCGGGACGTTTAATATTCAATATTTGTTGATCAGACGGAGCGCTGGCGAGGGGACGAGCCCTCTTCCCCGCCCGTGCTCCTGCGCCACAGTGTCGGCTGCTCGATCACACGCGCCTCGCCGCTACTCGATGGTTCTCCGGTTGCGTTCGTCTCATCGCTACACTGGAGCGCAATCCATCGCATCACATCACGCCCAACGAGCGTCTGTCTGACGATGCACCTGCCTCTCAGCAGCCGCAGCTCTCGAGCCCAGCCATTACTGAAAAATCAATGGAGGAAAAAACCGAGTATAAATAAATAAATAAATACGGGAATAAATAGCTACCGTGCGATATGCCTACGAGCGCTCGTTGTCACTGACAATCGGATATGGCTTTCTAGCGTTATGTTGGACTGATCATTTTTGGCATTACAGATCAATCCCGTGGTTGACAGGGCGGCGGGGGTTCGTGATGCTGTTTCCGTCGGTGACTCTCTCAGGCTGATGATGGAGGGGCCAGCTGACGTCACAGCGCCTGCATGGAGCAGGCCAGGATCATGATGTCTCATCGCTGCTGTGCTCCTACAACCATTAACGACATGAATTATGTTATTGTTATATTTAATGTATTCTATGCCATGGGCAAGTCTTAAACGCAAACAAATGCGCATTGATTAATACATAATCCTTCTCTGATTTGAGTTTTTTTTTTTTTAGTGTGAGTTTTTTTTAACAAGTGTCAACACCCTGTGTAAACAGAAGCTGATAAACCAGGGACTCAGGGAATCACACATATGAGGTCACTTTCCCAGTTGAGGATAATCGGTTTAGGGCATCATCACAGAAGCAATTTTTTTTAGAGCCGACCGCAAAAGTTCTTGCCAAACCCATCACAGATTGCATCATCGTGTTGCTCTCTAGCCCCCACGCGTCCTCGAATGGGATTGCGATTAACGCAATTGGCACTGTGGCACAGTCTGCAGCTAATTTAGTTTATTGAAAAGGAAACAAAATGTAGGGCTACATTTTAATTAAATTCCTGTGACGAAGCAAACTTTTGTCATTAACATCTCTGCATTGACTTGACCACTGATTCTTGAACAAAACTCATCAAACATTAACAATCATATCAATGTGAAATGCAAATTAGAGCTTTTAATTTAACATCTTTACTGTCTTAATAAAATTTAAACTTAAATAGCATTTGTTTAACCCTCTGGTGGTCTTTGGTCATTTTAGACTGAATATACAGCCTTGCACAACTCATCTTGTGCCTTGCGAAAGTGCCTTTTCACATCAATCTACACTCCATACACCATAATGACAAAGCAAAAAACAGATTTGACAACTTTTCAAATTTATTATTTTTTTTTTTAAAACTTAAATAAGTACACTGCATAAGTATTCATACCCTTAACGCAGTACTTAGTTTAGAGAAACCTGAAAATGTGCGTAAAACCCAGATAATTGCCAAAAGCAGATGTTTAAAACTTGTCGCATCATACCCAAAAAGACCAAAAAGCACCTTTACAGCCTCAGGTCTTTTTGGGTTTGATGCAACAAGTTTTGCACATCTGCTATTGGCAATTATCTGCCATTCTTCTCACATCTTCACCTCTCAAGCTCTGTCAGCTTAGATGGGGGTTTTACGCACATTTTTCAGGTTTCCCCAGAAATATTTGATTGGGTTCAAGCTCAGGCTGTGTCTGGGCCACTCAAGGAGATTCATAGTTGTCTATAAGTCACTCTTGCTGTGTGCTTAGGGTGATTGTTCTGTTGAAAGGTGAACCTTCCGCCCAGTCTGGGGTTCTGAATGCTCTGGACTGGGTTTTCATTAAGGCTATCTCTATATTTTGTTGTGTTGAGCTTTCCTTCTACTCTGGCGAGTCCATTATTCCTTGCCGCTGAAAAAATCCCCACATCATGAGGCTGTGGCACACTTCACACACACCTCACAGTACACTTCATTGTTGGGATGCATGCAGGTGATGAGCAGTACCTGGTTTCCTTCCAACATGATGCTTGGAATTGAGGTTCATCAGACCAGAGAATCTTGTTTTTCTCAGTGTGAGAGTACTTTAGGCATTTTGTTGTAAATTCCAAGTAGGTTTTTATGTCTTCACTGAGGAGAGGGTTGAGTTTGGCCACACCGCCATAAAGCCCAGATCGGTGGAGTGTTGCAGTGATGTTTATCTAATCATGAAGCTCAACTAGAGTGACCATCAGCTTCTTGGTCACCAGTCTATTGAAAGCCCTTCTCCATCATTTGCTCAGTTTGGCCCTGAGGGCAGCTTTAGGAAGAGTCCTAGTTGTTCCAACTTCCATTATGGATAATAGAAACTACATGCTTCTGTGAATCTTCAATGCAGAAGAATTTTTTCTGAACTCTTCCCCAGGTGTGTGGCTTGACAAGCCTGTCTCTAAGCTCTACAGGCAATTATTTGGACCTCTGGGCTTGGTTTTTGCACTAATATGCATTTTCAGCTGTTAGATTTTTATGACGTCTGTGTCTTTCCAAATCATACTCATTCAATTGAACTTGCCAACATCTAAAAGCAATAGGAATGCTCCTGAGCTAAATTTCAGCTGTTCTAAATACTTAAGCAATGGAAAAAGTTTATTTTTAATAATTTGCAAACATGTTAAAAACTGTTTTTGACTTGCTTTGCCACTATGGTGTTAAGAGTGTAGATTGATTTGGGGAATAAAAAGAATGAAGGCAATTTAACATAAGGCGGCGACATCAAAATGTGAAGAAAATGAAAGGGTTTGAATACACTCAGGACTATATCCAGGCATCTAGGAATTTCCAGACGACACTAATGTGCCTTTCAGGCAAAACTTTGCTGTAGTTTTTCAGGCAAAACACTGCATTAATAGGGAATACTTTTTTTTAAATAATAGTTCTCCTTGTCTTCCTAATATTTGATATATAAATAAATCATGCATAATTCAGAGGTGAATATTGCCTAGTATCATGAGACCCACCAAAATACATTAAGGCAGGGGTCACCACACTCAGTCCTGGAGCTAAACTCTAGAGGACACTGGCCCTCCAGGAACAAGTTTGGTGACCCCTGCATTAAAGAAAAATAATATTCAAATAAAGGAGGATGACAAGTGTGACCCAATGAATGAGGAATCCCAGAGGGTTAAAAAAAAAAATCTATGTATACCTTTTTAAGTCTACACATACTAGAAAATCAGTCAATATCAAATACAGCCTCCATCCTGAAGCGCCTCTCTATTCAGATTTCTACTTCCTACTCTGATCAATACTGACCTGACAAAAAAAAAGCAAGCACATGCACACGAGTAACTTTTCAAATGATGATTTCTGTTAGTTTATTTCAAGCAACATGGTGAAACATCATTTTATTGTCATGGAAAAAAATAAGCAATACAAAACAGCATACAAATGAACAATACAGAGGTGTATTGTATGAAACAGGCCTCTGTGACATCATCGCAGCTAGTCACATTGCCAAGCAACCACTGAAGTATTTTGGGCAGGGATGGCACTAGTAATGTGGAAAATGCCCACACACACACACACACACACACTCACAGACGTGTTATATCTGACCTTCCAAAGCAGATGGCTAATGGGAGGAACGGCTAAATTCAACAGATTGACAAATCAATGGCGCAGCAACTCTTTTCAAGTACAGAATCAGGCATATCAGATTATTCTGAGTTTAAGTGCCTCAGGTTACATTCAAATTCATGTATAGACATTTTAATGGTGTGATGTGTTAAAGATGGCTGATTGTACGTAGTCGATTCATTGTCATACATGTGTGCTTTGGCGATCATCAGTTAGAAAAACTGTGCATTTTGGTTTTGGCATCTAAATTACTACGTTTACGTCTTACTCAAAAAAAAAAAAAAAAAAAGAAAAAAAAAAAAAAAGAAGTATTAACATAGTAAAAAATGAGAAATGAAGTCACCTTATTGCACAAAAGAAACTGCCATCAGAACACATTCACTGGGTTTCAAAGGAGGATCTAAATACGCCGATACTGAAGAGCTTGCTTTGGCGACCAACAGTGGTACCAGTTGAACACTGCATAGACTGTGCCGAGTTTCATGAGGCATACTTGTATTTAATACATTATCAAACTGAGAGAACATAATCGAATAGAGAAACAACCATCAATGCATAACCATTGAGTATTTTGGAGCAAAAGAAACAGTGATTCTAATAAGATGAAAAGGAAAAAGAAAAGTGAGGAATGAATCAGAAAGTGCAGAAGCAAAAAAAGGAATGGAGAGTGACAGACTTAAGGGGAAAAACAAAAACAAAAGAATAAGTACAGGTTAAAAGCAGATGGAAGAAAGGGGAGTGAGAATGAGGGCTGTGGCTAATAGAAAACCACGCTGGACTTTCCACCTGGTGGGTTGAGCACTTTGTTGTGAGAGCGAGGGCGGGGTCCGAGGCGTGGCTCGTGGTCCTTATCGGATAGTTGCTGCGTGGCTGGCTCAGAACTCTGTTTGGCTGCAGGTGCTGGTGCAGGGGCTGCTGGCTCTTTTTCAGGTGTTGGTTGAGGAGTCACTGGCTCCGCCTTCACTTTCTCAACTAAAGTCTCCGGCTTAGGCACTGGGGCTGCGAGAGAGAGAGAAAAAAAAAATGGTGGGAAAGGGAACTGCCTACCAACAATAAAGACTGAGGAGAAATAAACTGGGGCATGAAGAACAGATGAGTAATGTTGGGTAAATAACAGGTTTTCTTTACCTGGTGGATCTGGAGTAGCAGGTACACCCACACTTAAATTGTCCTACAGAGAATAAAAGCCATTAGAGTTTAAATGGTTGGACAATTTCAGATTTTCACAATTTTGCTGGAAGCACAATAAAAATTAAAGATTTGTGCTGAGTCACTAACACTCCCATTCAAAAGTTTAGGGCTGGGACATTTTTTTTATCTTTTTTTTGAAATAGCGCACACCAAGGATCAGAAATAGTTTAAGCACCCCTTTTATGCCATTTCCAATATTGCCTTTCATGCAGTGTTTAATGTAGCTGTATGTGAATGTAAATGATCTGCAAAGTTGTAAACCCGAAAGTGTATGATATTAGTTATTAGAGTTACTGTCTCCTAAAATAAAGAATCAACTCTGTAGAGCCTAAACGAGTCGTCAGTATTCAAATCCCACTTCCGTGTGTTCAACATGTCACAGGGTAACACATTTGCATATTGTCCGTCTATGTTCTACCTTGGCTGGCCACGAACAACTTGAAGTCCAGAACCACGTTAATTTACTAATGACTGCTTCTCTAATCTCTGGGAGTTCAATGTGGGATACAGAAAACGCTTGCTCTTGAAAGATGGCTTAGTACCTAGTTTATTTTGGACTGAATTACAACCTGCAAGTTTGATATATATATATATATATATATTTATATTTATTTATTTTTCCCCCCCCATCAAGCATTTAAAACACAGAACTACTGTTTACGACACACGCTGTAGACCAATCATAACAGAATGGGTCAATTGACCAATCAGAGCAGAGTAGGCTCATGCAAAGGAGAGATTTGAGACAGAATCTTTTAACTGCTTCAAATGAATCGTTTGAGAATCACATATTTTGAGAAAAAAAAAAAAAGCATTTTTGACCTTGCACGCATGTAAATCAATTGTAGGAGACTCCCAAAACAATTAGCAATTTTAGAATGACATAATAGGGGCACTTTAAAAAAAATAATGCTGTGACATTACAATTTAAAATATCTTTCTATTTAATATACTTGAAAATGTATCCCTCTGAACTCGAAGCTTTTTCAGAATTATGATGCCAGTCTTCAGTTTCACATGCCGTTTAATATGCTGATTTTCTGCTCCAGAGAAAAAGAATATATAAGATAATGAGTTCGTCTACCTTTGGTTTGTTGGGATGTTGACTTTTCACAGAAGGTGGGGTTGACTCTGCACCCCCAAAGATGTTACTGGATGCACCACCAGGGGGAACTGGCTTGCTCGTCGAAGGAGCCACTGGCTCCCCGAATATGCCACTGCTCTTTCCACCTGAGACAATAAGAGACGCATAAATCAGAGTTTGAGATACACTGTTGTGCAGGAAGTGATCTTCTCCAGATGGTTCCAGATATCAAGATAAGACTTTATTGTACAAAGCCGAGATCACAGTCACCACATCGAAGTCTCTGTCCATTCAGGCACCCATTCTTAGTCTTTTTTTAACCTAAATTTGGTAACCGCTTGTGTTAGTTTCGCTTGTTAATTGGTTTCGCTTGTCTAATTTGCCACAATTAAATACTACTTCTGGATTATTTTCTAATTGTGGAATCTGGTCAGATCACCCTTTTTGAAATAATTTATTTTGCCACCTCATATTGGTTGGAGGTGTCTTACATTAAAATCATTTGTGTTGTACCTGTCATATTATGGAAATCACCCAAGGTTTATTGGTTCACTGGTACAATACAAGACTCACTGTCTGTCTTAATACATCCAGTATTGGAAATATCAACATATTAAGCAGTCTATTGATAATTTTAATAACCATACTTCATTTTGAGTAAAATAGCACAATAATACCAATAATAGTTACACAAGTACATGTTCCTAAAAATTAAATACATTCTTAGACTATTATAAATAGTTGTTAATTTAGCAAACTGACCAAAAGTTCCCTTTGTAGCTGCTTAAATTTTATTGCAAGATCTAATTTACCAGTTTAAATGGATATTGGAGCCAAAAACGAAAATTCTGTCATTATTTTCTCACCCACATGTCGCTCCAAACTCGTAAGACCTTCATTCATCATGCGCAAAGAAAACAAACAACTTTATTCAACGATTTCTTCATTCAATGAACCGAATAAAGTTGTTACTTTTGTTTTCTTTGTGCACAAAAAGTATTCTGTAGCTTGATAAAATTACGTTTGAACCACTGATCAAATGGTCTAATTTACAGATGGTTTTACCATGCTTATGGACCTTAAATGTGGAAGGACAGTTGATGTCTGTGGAGGTCCTGGTGAAAAAAAAAAAAAACAGCTAAAACCAGCCTAGGCCTGGTCTTAGCTGGTCAACCAGCCTGGTCTTAGCTGGTCAGGCTGGGAAACCACCAGCTAAAACCAGCCTGACCACCCTGGCCAAGCTGGGAGACCAGCTAAAACCAGCTACTTCCAGCTTAAACCAGCTAAGACCAGCCAACCAGCCTAGGCTGGTATTAGCTGTTTTTTTTCAGCAGGGGGGTCAGAAAAGTCTCAGATTTCATCATCGGTCATATGATGTTGCTAAAAAGAGCATTATTTTTGTTTTTGTTGTAAGTAACTTTTATAATATCTCTTTGGTTTTGAGGCTTTAAGCTTTGCAACTTTACAGATCTTATCTATGCACAGCTTATAACACTCCAAAGACAAAGGAAAACAAGAAACCGCATAATATGACCCCTTTAAGTCAGCATGTCTACATGTATGGCAGCCATTCCATTCCAGTGTCTGTTAAATTCCAACATACTTAAAATTCAAAGACAGTGGTTCATAAGAACAAAAGTTAAGCTGTAGACATTGGGGACAACTAAGCTACAGACAGCAGAGGGCAAAAACGACTCTCCACTGACCGAGATGACCACCAACTCATTGGAATATCACTTAACAACCGTAGGATGACATCAAATGACCAACAAAAAGAATGGCAAATGGCAGCTGGGGTAAAATACACAGCGAGGATGGTTCGAAACAGGCTCCTACAGGGAGGGCCGAAGTTGTGCAAAGCTAGAAAAAAAAAAAGCCCTTCATCAATAAGCAGCAAAGAAAAATTTGTGCACCAGGAGTGGCCCAACAGCAATGTGAAAGACTGCTGGAGAGCATGTCAAGACAAACAGAAGCTAATTGAAAATCAGGGTTCGTCCACTAAATATTGATTAATGAACTCTTCCCAAGTTAAAACAGTAGTATTGTGTTGAAATTATAAAAAAAAAAGAAATTTTCTTTGCATTACATGTGGTTTGAAAACACTGCATCGTTTATGTTAGCTTGACCATTTTTCTGCAAATAAATGCTCTAAATGACAATATGTTTATTCTAAAATTTGAGAGAAAAGTATTTTATCCACCTTTTTCCTCACCACAGAAGTAAGCCTATGGGTGAGACTTCCAGTTTATTATCTGCTATAGGGAAATAAGGATAATAACATGCATGCTGTTTGCAATACAAAACAGTGTGTTCATAATTAAGATAATACATTAAAATAATATGGTAAGACACACCAATTTGCAATATCAAGCAGCAAAACATGCTAGTACAGCTAGAAAAAGCTGGAGGCAGATGAGACCAGAAGCCAGATAGATAGAATGAAGCAAACGTGTTAATTTTACTCAAACACATATGTGACCCTGGACCACAAAACCAGTCTTAAGTCGCTGGGGTATATTTGTAGCAATAGCCAAAAATACATTGTATTGGTCAAAATTATAGATTTTTCTTTTATGTCAAAAATCATTAGGATATTAAGTAAAGATCATGTTACATTAAGATTTTTTGTAAAATTCCTACTATAAATATATCAAAATGTAATTTTTGATTAGTAATATGTATATTTAACTTTATGACTGGTTTTGTGGTCCAGGGTCACATATTTATAAATAGTAAAACCAGAGAAATTGGTTATTTTGCAGTGGTCCCAATTTATTCCAAGAGCTGTATATAGTAAACAAATAGTACATTTGTGTGTGTGTGTATCTGTCTATGTAGTTCTATTACTTATTTCAGTTTAGTTTTAATATAATACATCAAGCTCTTCTAATTTTATTTTGGTTAAAGGTTGTATCAGCGATTTCTAGCCTAAAACATAAAGTGTCAATTTCAGCTGACCTTTCTTCACGATCCGCTCGCTGCCTGCCCCATAAATTGTCTGTGAAAAAACCGCGTCTCTCTGGTCAGCCTAGGGTCCGAGATATGCCAAAAAAACCAATCGGCGCTATCAACCTTTCCACAGATAAACAAACAGTGTTCCAACCAATCAGCGTCAGGGGTTTGGTGTTGTGGACTTTCCTACTGGTGCAGGGATGTGAGGGAGGCGGAGCGAAAGTCCACAACACCAAACCCCTGACGCTGATTGGTCTGTGAAACCGGGGGTATATGTTTTATCTGCATGTGATAAAAATTCTGAAACCTTTTCTTTTAAAATCTTATTGAACAAGTCCTTCAGCAAGCTTGGTTTTAGTTTTAACTAATACCATTCCTGCTTTGCAGGGCTATTTGGTCATTTCTAAAACTGCAGTAATGATTCAACAGTGACATAGTCAGTTTCTTCCTAGCCAATTATAAAACACCATGTGGGTGAAGAAAAAAAGAAGAGGAGAGAGACAGACATTTTCAACACCTGCTCCCTCAGGGCAAAGCATGCAAACGGCATGAAACATTATTGCTATTCCAAAAGAAGAGGAGCACTTATTAACCCAGAACTTAGAGTCTCAAAATTAGACGACGTTCACGAGCACTTTAGACTTCGATCAATACTTAGCTCGTGACAGAGCTTGCTAGTGTTTTATCACTACAACCTTTAAACTTCTCAAGCTGTCTAATTTCATCAGTCTGCGTATGATCTCACTGAGTTAGACTGAGGTAGACAAGAGGTTCTGATGTTGCTGTTTCTGACATGATAACGAATGCAAAGTGCCCCGTTTGCATAGCGGAAAGGAGAGTCACGAACACACTAAACTAAGTAACAGTGTGGTGATGACTTTCACTCAGAGAGAGCAAGGGGCCCCAGACAGAAAACACTGTGTCTGCTGAAAGCTTACCTGGGGGATTGGAGCGTTTGTGACTCCCCTGGGCCTCTTCTGGAGGTGCAAAAATAGAGGAGGACATTTTGTTTGGCCGTCTGGAGGCAGAGGTGTCTTCTTCAAAACCACCGAAGAGATTGCTTGACCCTCCACCTGGAGGTCTTAGTACCCTACAAAATACAGATATGTACGTTAATTCACAAGAACATCACATTATATCTCATTACTGCAATCTGTAGATGATTAAAATGACCTAAAACCACAGCGCCACTACTCCTGTGAGGCGGGACAAGCAACTGCAGTTATAAGTTTAGGCGGTCAGGCTTTTATGGGCCACCAAGTTGTACCGTGAAAAGCTACATTTTAATAACAACTCGTTAATTTCTTTAAGAAAATTAAAAACCTGCGCAACAAACGAATCTAAAACCTGCGGCATAACTTCGTTTGCGATTAACAGCACTTAAGGAAATGCTACTTCAAAGCCTGCATTATGCATAAACGTATATTTATTAATAAACCCATGCTACTCATCTTCAAAGTAGCATCATCTAAATATAAAAACACATTTCTGATTGAGAGTACAGTGTATATATTATGTATGTAACAGCTCACAAAACTTCTCTTTGAGCCTCGGCACATACGCCGCTAACGGCTAAGTAATATTGACCATATTAAAACCAGTTTCTAATTTCATATTTTAACATCACACACTCCACAACACTTCATTCATACAGTTATATTCAGTAAATCAACCTTACAGTGTAAATGTAACACACGTTTGGTCGCTTAACTAATAAAGCGCTAGCATGTAGCGTTTAGCCATGCTAAAGTTCCTCTTTGAGCCTCCTACCGAATCACGATTGCTAATTCAGATCAACACATGTAACTGTCAACACCAAGCCAACTACAAACACCGGTTTGTTCCAGATAAACTGTCAGCACACAGCCCCTACCTTGAACTTGGTTTGCCACTACTTTCAAGCCCCTGAAACATATTTGTTGAAGTCATGGTTGTTTGTCTCGGTCTGCTGCGACGTGACCCAGTAACTTCAACAACAGCCCTCTCTGCGGAAAGTGCCCTGCCACAGCCGCTAAACTGCAAGTCTACGCCAAAAAAAAAATCAAGTCTAACCGACCACGCCCAGAAAGGCTTGGACAGCTAATTCGCATTTAGGGCAGAGCTGCAAATATGATCATTTGAATGGCTCTCTTAGAAATCAATCTGACTGAAGGGGAAATCTATTGGCTGTGAGGTTAATACGGACAACTGAGTGTGTAGGGTCGGATGTTAATTGGTTAACTAAATGCACTAACTTCCCACACTTGCTAAATGCACTAAGTAGTGTTGACTGCATGCACTTTATGTGATATAGAAGAGACAATTGTACTTTTTTGTGTGTGAATATGATTGCGTTCAATATTGGAATGAGTTTTGTACCTATCTCTATCTCAAATGTATTAACATCTCCGGTATTCAATATATTGTTAGTCTTTTTATTATACTTGCCACATTTTTATTCACAGATGTGCATTTTTTGGTAAGAACCAACTACTCTCAATTTTTCTGGTTGATAATACTTTTTACGTTTTGTCTTTGGGCATAAAAAACGAAACATCGTTTAGAAGTAAAACATTTAGTGTTTAACCTACTATATAGATTGTTTATCTATTTATTTGTTTTTGTTTTTTACTTTATTTATTTACTTTCTTCCTTGTATTATGTTTGATATTTTGCCCTTTGTTGTTCTTGATTATTTTGGCATTAATAAAAACAAAACACTTAAAAAAAGTAGTGTTGACTAAAACCTAAATTATAAAATATGAAAAAAAAAATTAAATTAAAGAAAAATTTGTTATGAATATTTGCAATAATGATTGTGGGTTTATTTTTAAATTATTTTTAGCTATTTTATTTTATTATTTTAAATTATATTTTTTATTATAATTTGTTTATTTTACTTTCTTTCTTGTATTATTTTTGATGTTTTGTTCTTTATTGTTCTTGATATGTTTAAAGTTATGTACTTTTATAATTTATTTTGGCATTCATAAAAAAAATCATATAGAAAAATGCATTTTTGTTATAAATAATTGCGATATGGTATTAAAAAGGAATTTGTGGGTTTTTAAAATTATTTTTTAATTATATTTTTTATTATTTTATTTTATTATTTTATATAACAAATACATTTGTATTAGTTCATTTTTACTTTCTCACTTGTATTAGTTTTTATATTTTGTTCTTTATTGTTCTTGATATTGTTAAAGTTATGTTTAAAAAAGTAGTGTTTTTTTAGTATTTTTAATTATATTTTTAATTATTTTATTTTATTATTTTAAATTATATTTTTATTATAGTTTGTTTATTTTACTTTCTTTCTTGTAATGTTTTTTGTTCCTTATTGTTCTTGATATTTTTAAATTTATGTAATTTTATAAAGTATTTTGTCAGTAATTTAAAAAAATCATATAGATAAATTCATTTTTGTTATAAATAATTGCAATATTATTAAAAGAAGGAATTTGTGTTTTTTTATTATTTTTTTATTATATTTTTATTATTTTATTTTATTATTTTAAACGATCATATATTTTTAGTATAGTTTATTTATTTTTAATTTCGTCCTTGTATTATTCTTGATATTTTGTTTTTGATATTGTTAAAGTCATGTACTTGTTATAAAGTATTTTGCATTAATTTAAAAAAAAAGCTTTAAAAAGTAGTGTTGACTGCAACCTCAATTATAAAACATGAAAAAAAATTATATAGAATTTTTTAATGAATAACTGCAATAATTGTATTGAAAATGCATTTGTGTTTTTTAAATTCTTTTTCATTATATTTATTATCATTTTAGTATTTTAAACTATATATATTTTTTATTATAGTTTTTTTTTTACTTTCTTCATTGTATTTTTTTACATTTTGTATTTTATTGTTCTTGATATTGTTAAAGTTGTGTACTTGTTATAAAGTATTTTGGCATTAATTAAAAAAAAATACGTAAAAAAGTAGTGTTGAATGCAACCTCAATTATAAAATATGAAAAATAAATCTTATAAAAAATTATGATGAGAAATGATGCTGAAAATTTTTGCTTTGAAATCACAGGAATAAATTACATTTTAAAATATATTCCAATAAAACAGTTATTTTAAATAGTAATTTTTTTTAAATTGTATATAAAAATAAATACTGACTTGGTGAGCAGAAGAGACTTCTTAAAAAAGAACAATTAAAAATCTTACTGTTCAGAAACTTTTGACTGGTAGTGTACATTGCAAAGACTGTAAATATAAAAACCTAAATTTTAAAATTAGATTAACTTTCAATAACAACACTATTTTTCTTCGTTTCTTCAGTCGGTCTTTGTTCATTTAGGGTGGGACCGTTATTTTAAAACAATCGCCAGATGAATGAAATTACGCTTCGTGAACGTAAGTTTTAATTGGCTGCTTTGAAAAAACGCCCCTTCAGTCTGTCACGATTGATTGCATAACTCGCCCGTCAATCATTTTACGAACGCGTCGACGTGCGTGCTATCGACCAATCAGAGGATTTGTTTTTGAGTTGTGGTAGGCGTGTCTGACAGCCGAGGAAAACAGGAAGGGATGCAGTTCTCAGTGGTTCTCCTGCTACCCCTCTGCTCTGGTATTTCTGGATACCGTGGAGTTTCTCAAGGCCAAAAATAAGTCCCCCAGGCAGGTACAGAACTTTTAAAATCATTTTTTGACAGGACGTAATTATTCTTGACACCTCTGACCTGATTGTATGACTTCAGCAGAAATGAAACGGCAACTGTTTAGCTAGCAAGTTAGCGAAGCAACATTCACAACGACTGAGCTTCTGACACTAACGTTACTGGTTAGGTATCAGTTGTTGCATTCGCTTATGGTGTAATCAAACTAACAGTCCCTCCGTTAAACAATATATTATCCCCCCAAAAGACGTTTTAAGCCTTTTGTGAGCTGACAAACATCTGCAATAAAACAGTCACCCAATCACATTGTGATTTTGACAGTTGACCACCAATCAAATCCAAACATAAGTTTAGAACTAGGCTTGTTTTTGATGGCTAAACCACCTGGATTTACTCTCAAACTGTACTCACAATTGTGCATGTGATACTGAAAAAGTCACTGTATTTTAAGCAGTTTATTCACACATGCCACTGTTGGTGCACAATCAAGTGATGTACCATATTTGAAAATGCAATGCTTCGTGCCCTGTACATTTGCTGTTTAGCTTTTCACTTGTTAAGGCCTCTATACCGCTCAAGAGGATGATATAAAAACATTTTGTTTCTGAATGCTTTCCTCAAATAGTGACTGGCACTGGTGTATTGACAGCTGCAGCTGTTGGTAGCAGTGGTTGAGCAGCTGAGGTCGGCATTGCCTAGCTGTATCTCATTTCATAAAGACAATGTTGTTCAAGTGATAAATCAAGCTAAATGTTGCTTTACACCCTGTATATATAGAGTTCTTCTTGGCTGCAGAAATGATTCAAATCTAATTTGAAGCAGCAGACCTCTAGGATCTAAACATGCATGGTTGCTGTTCCATTTATAAAGTCAAAACTTGTTTCAATGTTTTTCCTTCTTGACAAAGTCTGTCAAAACGGTCTTAGCCCTTGTGAACTGAAGACACACCCTAATCTAGCAAAGCATGGTGTCGTTTGGCTAGTGCAAACTTTTATTTTAATTAGAGAAGGCATCCATGTCATAAGTGCAGTTACTAATGTTTAATGTTTGACTTTTTGCTGTGTATGCAAAGCACCACACCCCCTCTCCTGTACGTGATCTATACGTGCTCTATCAAGTCTGTCCTGTTGTTGGGATGATGAAATCAACGTACACTTATCTTGGGATAAATTAGCACTGTGGGTGAAAATTAAATTTGCCAAATAAATCAGCTTCTGCTCGGATAGTTATGATGACGTAGGTAGAGTAAGCAAAGTCCAGAGAGAGAAATAGTGGCTGCGTGTGCATAGGTTTGTATTGAGCGGTAAATGCCTCAAAAGCAGAGCTGGATTGAAGCTGAGCGTCGTCGTGCGTTGTTTTATCACAAACATGTGCTAAATGACAGGTGTTTGTTGTTGTGATAAAACTAGTGAGTTTATGAGTCAGAGTTGCTGTGAGCAACGAGAGCTCCCAGTTGCGCTGCGCGGAGTTGAACCCCAGTAGGAGCAGCAGCCAGGAGAGGACGACTTTGCCTGACCTCGTTCGCGCTTTGAATATGTTCAAATTCGTCAAGTTTTGGTCTCGAAAATCTTCGAACTCATGGTGAAGCGAAAGAAGACGCCGTCTGCTTCCGAAGAGCTCGAGAATGGGTAAGGGTGCTTGAGAAACAAGCACTTTAGATAGAGGTCGAATGCGCGAAAGATTTGCGTTGTCGTCTGTCGTTTCTGCAGGGCGCTAAAGTGAAGGCGCTCTCGCTTGAATTTGAAGGTAAATAAAGGGCAGCTCGCAAGTCGAGCCACGCGAAACTACACAAAAGGGAGGCTGCGATGGAAGCACGATGTGTGTTTTTGCTCGCATTCGTAAATAGTCGAATGGCCGTTTTTCGGTGCGATTTGTCGGGACGGTGAGAGGGGATTTGAAACAAACAGCGGCGGCCATGTTGAGTTGAGCCGAATGTCGTCTCTCCAAGTTGATCGTTGTTTTGTGTCGCGGAAAATGTTTACGATTGTGTTTCGTTTGTGTTTGCGCAGGATGACAGTGGGCCAAGGGGGCGGTTCGGGAGTCGAGGGGCCGAGCAAACCGGACCGAAAGCCCGAAGGAGGCGAGGATGGAGAGAGCGCAGATCAGGCGAGCGAGGAGACGAGTACAAAGAGAGTCGGAGAGGAAACACTTAATCCATCAAGCACGGCCAGCCCCGGTTCGGCTCCGGCTCTGACTCTTTCCAGCCAAACATCAAGCCCGCCCGGAGCCCAGGTGAACCCGACAGCGCTTTCCCCGGTGCTGGCCGTCCCGAACAACCAGGACCAGCATCATTTTCTCCGCTCCAGCGTGCGACCTCCGAGCAAGCGGATACGGAAAGATGCCTCGTCCCCGGCGCTGAACGGTCACGGCGGTGCGAAAGCGAAAGGTGAGTGGCTATCTCGACCTGCGTCCGATGCCCACCTGTCAGCGCATGCTTTCTCCACACTTTCATCTCACTTTTGAAGCATTTGTACTTTAGTCTGTGAGTCTTTAAGCTGCTTTTGATTTGACAACGCGGAGAAGCTCTCATGCTTTCTAGAGTGAAAGTGATTTGACAAACTGCTAGGCTCTTAAATCTCAGCACTTTTTTTTGGACGAGACTAAATGGTTTAATAAGCATCGCTGCACTGTTTTGGATCAGCATGCTTAGTGATTATTTATTTAATTACCTTTCAAATCACTAATTTAGCTGTCACTCAGCAGCAGGTGACAAATCACTGAGGAGTTTCACTCTGATGCTTCTGTTTAGGAGATGCGTCTACACTGAATCAGGAGTTTGAATGATCTGATTGCGATGATACATGGTTATAAAAGGAAATCAGTGTTTATTTTAAATTTAGACAATAGGCTTGCGTGCTGTAATGTATTCTGGGGTGTTCTCGTTGCATGCTCTTGTGTGTAAGAGGGCAGAGTTATTGGCTTCTCCGGTTCCCCGCGTGTTGTTTTTGGATCAGTGCACTGAGCAGCAGGTCTGGATGCCCTCAGAGGGACTCCGCACATACTTCCTGACACTCTTGCCGACATACGCGCACATCAACACAGTGCATAAAAAGATTTAAGTATGCTAATAATCTGTAGGCCGCCTTAATTGAGAACAGAAATCGTCACCTTAGAATTATAAGGTTCTATCTGCATTCTGAGCACTTTCGAGATTTAAAGCTTCAAAGTTTTTGCGTTCCATAGACTTCTGTAGATAGAACCATTTTTGTTTTCTAAAAAAAGGCACCAAATGTACATAGCTTACAAAAGAAACATTAAATAATGTAAATAAGTTGTCATAGAATAAGAATATGTGAATAACTCAATTTTGACAAAAATGTCAGATAGAACCTTATGATTCTAAGGTGACGAAATGTAGCATTTGTGACCCTGGGCCACACAGTCATAAGGGTCAGTTTTTTTAAATTGAGATTTATCGCCTGAAAGCAGAATAAATAAGCTTTCCATTGATGTATGTTTGTTAGGATAGGACAATATTTGAAAATCTGGAATCTGAGGGTGCAAAATAATTACTAATGAATGCATATTACTAATCAAAAATTAAGTTTTGATATGTTTACGGTAGGAAATTTACTAAATATCTTCATGAAACATAATCTATACTTAATATCCTAATTATTTTTGGGCTAAAAGAAAAATTGATCATTTTCACCCAGTGTTATGTTGGTTTTGCTGTATATACCCGTGCTACTTACGACTTATGTTTTGTGGTCCAGGGTTACATTTTCTATTAGGTCTCGGTCTGACATTATGCGATTATTTTAAATATTAAATTGTATTTGTTTAATGTGTTTTTTTTTTTTTTTTTTAATAGAGTGGTGTTTTCATGGTTGTGTAACCACAATCTTACCTTTAAAAATAAATTTACCTGGCCAAAATGTTATAAATAAATTGCAAGTGGATGCACAGCCAGCCATTCAAATTAAGCTCGCTGATATCAGCACTCTTTACTGGTATCTTTTGTGTATTAGTGACCGTTGTTTTGTTTGTGTGTTTAATATAGTTTTTCGGTTGGTGATAGTGGTATAGCTCAGTAATCTGAAAAACTGTATTTTTGCATTAGTAATATGTCTAGAGTATATTTATGCACACTAATGCATAGTTGTTGCTTTTATAGATGCATATTATGATGTTATTGTTTATATATAATTTTGTGTGTGTGTATATGTTTGTGTGTTTAACATGTGTTCAGAACTGACATACTAACCCTCTTTCTTTTCCTCTCTGTTTATCAGGTGCAGAAGCAGGTCCCTCTGTGTGTGTGACAGCCGCTGCGGGTTCAGCCGGAAGCTCTGGGGCAGGTGGGACATCCAAATCAGCCCCAAAGGGCCAGGGTCCTGCGGAGAAGGAGGAAGGGGGGAGTCAGAAACGAGTGCGCAGACAGTGGGAGTCTTGGAGCACTGAGGACAAAAACAGTTTCTTTGAAGGACTTTATGAGGTGATTTGTCAGCTTTGATGATAACAAAACTCACTGAAGGCTCTTGGCGGCTTTTTGGACTTTTAATAAATTGCAGGATTTTTTCAATCATTATAACATTTTCAGAATTACTGAATGAATTCCATTATGAACTTTTCCATCCCTCCCTGACTTGCCAGGGACAGACTGATATTTAAATGTACTAATAGGTTTAATTCATTTACATGTCATCTCTAAAGGTATAACTGAGGTCTGTTATGTCTGTTTTATTGATTTATTTCTCAAAAAGTTCTATTTTGTCAAGGATTTTTGTATTTCATTAGCACTTTTGAATAACAGCTATAAATAATTTTTCCTCTGTCATTCTCTTTCCTGTCTTCTCACAGCACGGGAAGGATTTTGAAGCTATTCAGAACAACATTGCTCTTAAATATAAGAAGAAGGGTAAGCCGGCAAGTATGGTGAAGAACAAGGAGCAGGTGCGCCATTTCTACTACAGGACCTGGCACAAGATCTCCAAACACATCGATTTCAACAACGGTGAGACAAATGCACAGTTTATACTTTGAATGACATTTCCAGGCTACAGTGGAGTCCGTTGTTTGATAGGAGGATGTTGTCTTGTTGACAGCCATCCTCTGTCCTGCTTCTCGCCAGAATGTTAGTTGTCAAGATTAGTTCCTAAATATATTTCCTAGGGATGTAACGATATCCAAAACTTACGATACGAACATATCTTAATATGAAGTCCACGATACAACATATATTGCAATATTTAAAAAAAGACAAATGAAGACTTGGAAAAAATGAAAACTTGTACAAAAATGTACAAAGTTAAAATATTTTATCTAATGCACTTTGAAAGTGCAAAATTGAGAGCTCCAACCCTAGTTCTTAACTAAGAAAACTTCAAGTAAGAGAAGAAAGTCAGTGAGTTGACTTGTACCTGAACTTTAAAGCGGACTAGAATATAATAATAATAATAATAACAACCATTTTATA
This sequence comes from Garra rufa, assembly GCF_049309525.1. Taxonomy (NCBI): domain Eukaryota; kingdom Metazoa; phylum Chordata; class Actinopteri; order Cypriniformes; family Cyprinidae; genus Garra; species Garra rufa. Next base: position 46,835,805 of record NC_133361.1, read on the forward strand.
TATTTTGTTATTCCTATGACAGTAATAGTCGTATATTGTATAACAATTGCACTAAAATAAATGAAAATAAATATTTGATAGGTATATTATTTTTGATTTACACTACAGTGGGGAAATTACAATACTTCTTTCCTAATTTCCACACTTTAAAGATATTTTGAACTTGGACTGCATTAACTTAAACCATTTAAAGCGCTAGCTGTCAGCAATTTAGTACTGCTTTTTTGATGGAAACGGCAGTAGAATTTTAAGTTTGATGGAAAACTCAGACTACGGTGAAAATAGGCTTACAAAAAAAAACGTCTCACGACAAATCTAATGAAATGCTGTAATCATTTGCTGCTAAAATAAAGCATAACTGGTGGCCTTTATGTTCCCAAACAAGCACTAAACTCACAGCACTTGCAATAAATTAATTCACTGTGAACTGAGTTGTTCTGAGGTGCGGAAAACACCGGATCACAAGCTGATCACCTGAACGAAGTTCAACAGACTTCCCAAAAGCCATATTGTGCTTTCAGTTTTAGTTCATTTGACAGATACTGTGCCCAAGCATAAAAGCCCAAAACACAACTTTAAAGACCTTTTATGTTAAAATAAATATATTTATTATTTATATATTTAAATATATTTGAAAAACTACACTTATTGCCCAAAAGACCTATCGTTTCGTATCGTCATGTGACCATGATGATATCAAGACCATAACTATCGCGATATCACAATATTGATAATAACGTTACATCTCTAATATTCATAATATAATACTGTTTCAAGTGATTGCTGTTATTCTATTCTATTCTATTCTATTCTATTCTATTCAAAGACTCCTGAAAAAGTTTAATTTTACAATTTCACAATTTCCTTTTATGATAACAGACTTCCTAAAATGTATGAGGTGATATTCAGAAGTAGTGATACCTACATGATCATTGTTTTATTATTTACCTTTAACATTATTAAACCTTACCTTTAAATGCTAATGAAATGTACACATGGGTAGCAAATGTCAGGTGCAAACAGGTACAAATTTGCACCATCTTTTCAAAACTGAACTTTTTTTTTTAGCTAGTTTTTCATATTATCTATTGATTAATGTTGCAGGTGAGCCTTCTTTTTCTTCACATGAATTCTAGGATGTGTACCTGCAAATGCCTCTTCAAGTTGTTACCTTTTTCCCCCACCAATTTTCATAAGGCATGGCTCACATTGGGTTCTGTTTCCCATCGGGTCACACATAATTTGTTTGTCCATCAGTCAGCTTGCCACAACAAAGACGTACCTGTCATCCAATTTAAATTTAGTCTGTCACCTTCATCTTTAAAGTTTTATTTTCTCGGCTGCCACACTGCCTAGTTTTTGTCTGTCAGGGTGTTATCAAATTATGAATGTGCCCACACCATGCACATTTGCTTGCCTGTTAATGATTAGGTGTATTGTATCTTTATTGTGATATAATGGCATATGTAAATGTAATATAAACAGCAATAACCTCAACTGTGATGTTCCACAATTTCTGGTGTTTTATTGGTTGATTCAAGTTACACTTTCATTCAAACGTTTGAAGTTTTATACTTATATTCAGCAAGGATTCATTCAATTGTTTAAAAGTGACAGTAAAGACATTTATAATGTTACAAAAGATTTCTATTTCAAATAAATGCTGTGCTTTTAAATTTTCTACTTATCAAAGAATCCTGAAGTAATGTATTACGGTTTCCACTTAAATCAGTTACATAATACATAATAAATGCCTTCATGTACTTATTCCTCCTTTTTCTTTTGTTCATCTTTCAGTGTATTCACGTGTGCTGAAAAAGTCCTCTCAGGAGCTCTATGGCCTCATCTGTTATGCTGAACTCAGGAAGAAGGTTGGAGGCTGTAAGTATATCAGGCAATTGGTTGTCTTGATCAAGGGGGTACATTTTAAGTGTTTGCACATGGGGACATTTTGAATGTAACATTCCTTGGTGTCCTCCTGTTTCTTCTAGTGATGGATGACAAAAATGTGGCCAAACTAAATGAGCTTATCCAACAGGGGTAAGTGTATGTGTGTGTGTGTGTGTGTGTGTGTGTGTGTGTGTGTGTATGTATGTATGTGTGTTTGAGAGAAAGAAAGAGAAAAGATAATAATGCACAGTACTGATTATGTAGGTCATGTCTAAAGGGAACATCTACTGTACATCTCTGTAGGTCATGATCATATTAAGGTACAAGTGTAATTTTGTGTGTGCATTTTGTTTCAGGGCCACCACAGTGCGTTCCAAAGGCAGAAATCTGAGGATCAAAGCTCCCATGTGCCGTGCGCTGAAGAAACTCTGCGACCCAGATGGTGTGTGTGAGAGAGAAACAGAGAAGTTGCTTTATACTCTTGAAAGATTGATTTTGTTAGCAAGATAAACAGACTGAATAGGGGTAAGAAAAAAACACTGACAAAATGGAGCACTATGGGTATTTAGGTGGACCAGGGCGGTGGATGAGTGTGCCATGGCTGCTCTCCAGGATGTAGGAGGAGTGGTTTTTCATGGTTTCCATGGTTTCGGGCTGTGGGACTGATTGGAAATAGGCGGTGATGCAGATTTAGGCCACCATCAGAATTGTGGTGTTGTAGGATTCATAGTGTTTTTTTTTTTGTTTGTTTTCTTTGTTCCAGGTGTAAGTGATGAGGAGGATCAGAAGCCTGTGCGTTTACCCCTGAAGGTGGCTGTCGAACTTCAACCTCGGAGCAACCACTCCTGGGCTCGGGTTCAGAGTCTAGCCCATAATCCTCGGCTCAGGTGAGCTTTACTAATGCGCGCACATGACCTCTCTTGCATACCTCACTGATCCAGCTCTTTTAAATCATACATTCACATGGCTTATTTGTTATATCATTGCTTATTGCAAAATGATGTTATTTTGCAATCTTAAAGACAATATTTTTTGTAATCTATTTGGATTGGAGTTGGTTGGATTGTGGAAGTGAGATAAAGATAATTATTGAGATATAATTTTCCTCAAAAACAAACAAACAAACAATAACTAGAGTTCGACATAATCTTTATGCGGCAAAAGCAGAACGAAACAGCGCTACTCATTTGAACCACACTACACAAACCGTTTATTCGCTCAGCTCAGTACAGCACGAGCTTACTAGAGCAGATGCGTTTACTCACTGATCTCTTGGTCACACCAGCACTAAACAGCACTGTGAGATCCAGTGTAAAGTGAAGAACACAAATTACTCAGTGATTTTAAATTAATTTGAAGGCAGATGAAACAGCGCTGACAAACACTGTGCGCAACGAGTCAGAAAGCTTTTAAATCTACAAATCGCCATCATTTACCATGGATTTAATGTAGTAACACTAACTGCACCATGATATTGTGGCATAAATGTGATATGTGACCCTGGACCACAAAACCAGTCTTAAGTCGCTGGGGTATATTTGTAGCAATAGACAAAAATACATTGTATGGGTCAAAATTATTGATTTTTCTTTTATGCCAAAAATCATTAGGAAATTAAGTAAAGATCATGTTCCATGAAGATTTTTTGTAAAATCCCTACTATAAATATATCAAAATGTAATTTTTGATTAGTAATATGCATTGTTAAGAACTTAATTTGGAGAACTTTAAAGGTGATTTTCTCAGTATTTAGATATTTTTGCACCCTCAGATTCCAGATTTTCAAATAGATGTATCTCGGCCAAATATTGTCCTATCCTAACAAGCCATACATCAATAGAAAGCTTATTTATTGAGCTTTTATATGATGCATATATCTCAGTTTTGTAAAATTTACCCTTATGACTGGTTTTGTGGTCCAGGGTCACATATATTCATAATAGAATCTAATTACAGTATTTTCTGTGATTAAGCTATAGCATTTGTGCATTTATGCTACATGTATTTAGACTACTTTCATACAAATATGTAAAAACCATATAGCAAAATTTTTACTATGGTATTGAGGTACTATATGTGTGTGTTTTTTAACTGTGGTTGTCATGATCTAAATATATGCTACCATGGAAGACCAATAGTTCATTGTAATAAAACTCAAACAGTCAGAATTTAAAAATGATTTTTAGAATTTTAAAGATGTTACTGTTTTTGATAATAAACATACATTTACATCTGCATTCTAACTCAAGATATTACTACTGTCAACTCAAACTACTGTCAAATGTGCATTTCTAAGAGACAAAAAAAGTAATACTAATATTTCAGCCTGCACCGCAAACTGTGCTAAAGATACGCATCATTAAAGTAAGGCAACACAAACCTGTTTCATGATTTGAAACAACATCACTCATTAGAACATATAGAAACTAATGATTTATTTTTTCTGTAAAGATATTTGTTTGGAAAAATGACTGGAAAGTGTGAAGAATTAAAAAATGTGAAGTGTATGTTATGTCTGGTTTTTACAACTTGAACTTCGGAGCAAAAATTTGCCTTCAAACTTGAAAGAAATAAATTTGAAATTTATCGCAATATTATCAATATAAACTGATATGAAAAAAATCATTGTGATAATTTTTTTGGCCAAATCGCCCAGCCCTAATAAAGCTTTTTTGTTTTTACTTTTTTTTGTATTTTGATTTAGGTTTAGTTTTCATGTTGTCAATGTTATTTTTTGGTTAGTTTTAGTATTTATGTTTTATGATTACTGAATTATATTTAGTCTATAGGATTGGCAAATTTAGCATACTTGGTGATTTTAATGTTGAATGAAATAGTAAGATTGCTTCATGGCTTTTTTTTTTTTTTTTTTTTTTTTTTTTAGTTTTGGAGTTATGAAAATCTCAATAAATAAATAAATACAATCTCAATAAATTTCAATACAATCAATACATAGAACCAAGTCCCTTAGATATATATATATATTTTTAGTAATGTACACTTAAATTTACATCACTAAACAAAAGAAAATGCCAATACTTGCATTTCATTGTGACATTAAAGGTACAAAAATGTGCCAATGCCCATGACTGTGCTGTGTTTATAGGATGGTCGTCGAGTTGCACCGGAAGGTTTCCACTCTCATTGAATTCCTGAAGCAAAAGTGGGCTGTCCAGGATCAACGAATCGTATCCTTGCATTCAGATCTCAGCCAAAGATCTCAGCATGCACAGTCAGGAGTTTAATTTCCTTCCTTTTTCCTTCCTCGTCTGTTTTATGAGATACATTTGTGATAGCTTTGGCTGCTTTGTTTGGGAGATTTGTCAAAGATCTCAGTACCCAAACCTATGTTTTATAACAGTAATTCCCCTTAACTTGTCACTTGTAGCGTAAGAGCCTGGCAGAACGAGAAGCTCTGGAAGGCCTGGCCCAGTCTAGCGAGTCAGAGGACCTGTTCCTGTTTCCGGCAGAGAACAGCACGGTTACTACTTTGCCAGGTGTGGCTCGTGTTGTGCACTCAAAAGCTTCCTGCACGGTCCACTGGCAGGAGAGTGGGCGAGGCCGGACAGGTATTAGGGACTTACCCACAGCTCACATTTTGGGAATTCAGCCTGCAAGAGGAAAATCAGGCAAGTCTGGTCCGACAGGGGGAGACTTGAAAAAAAGTGACGGACATCCTGTTGACGGTCCTGATAGTGGCACTTCAGCTCCAGGGTTGGAGACTAGTGGAAACCCAAATCTGAGCACTACCTCTCCAGTCAGTCCAACCCTCGCTCCATCACTCCCCACTGGACCAGAGGGAAATGCGGTGGGGACTCTGGAGCAAGAGGCAGCGAGTCAGTCTCAGACTGACGCTAGTGGACTGGACAAAGAGACTGTGCCTCTTGGAGACCCCGCTCCAGTCGAGGTCCGGATTGAGGAGTCTGGAACGGCAGGAGGGGTTCCATCAGAAAAACCAACGGCACAATTAGAACCTCAAGGGCGTGGTGAGGAAGTGAGCGGGACTGGACGATCTCCTCAGCAAATCCAAAACGAAGGTTGGAGCTCACAGGGCTTTGAGAATGTGACACTGGCAGAAGTCTACCTCATGCTGGGCAAGCCTGGGAAACTACAGCTGGAGTATGAATGGCAGCCTAAACCCCAACCCTCAGCTCTGCCCACCACTCAAAGTGTGTTTCGGTGTCTCCTGAGACTTGTGTCATCAGAGGTCAACCCCAAACCAGTGAGTCTGTTTTATATATCTTTCACTTGACCACTACAATACCTGTGGCAACTATAAAAAGGCACAAAACAAGCTGTCAGAAATTGTTAAATTAAAAGGATAGTTCACCCAAAAAGAAAAATTCTTGTCGTTCCAAATGTCGTTCCAAACTCGTAAAAAAACTTTGTTCACCTTTGGAACACAAATTAAGACATTTTTGATGCTTGGACTATGGACTATTTTACTGATGTCCTTACTACCTTTCTAGGTCCTGATTGTGATAGTTGCCTTGCTGTCTGCAGGGTCAGAGAACGCTTAGATTTCATCAAAAATATCTTAATTTGTGTTCTGAAGATAAACGAAGGTCTTATGGATTTAAGGATGAGCAATTAATGACAGAAGTTTCATTTTTAATATTTTTAATACTATGCTTGTAAACATCAGAGATGCATGTAAAGTAGTTTAAACTAGGCTAATTAGATTAGAAGATGGTTTATTTATTATTTAAATTAAATTATATTTTTAACTAAAATGGAATTTATATTAAAAAGTAAAATTATTTAAAATTAATTTAGTATTGATGTATGTATTATTATTATTTAATTAAATTTTTTTTCTTTTTTATTCCTAGACCCCGGAGGTGTGTTCAGTGGGCACTTCACCTTTGAAATCAGGTCAAGAGGAATCATCTGTGACTCCTCCAGGCAGAGCTCCAGCTGGGGCGACCCGCAGTCCTAGCTGGGGTCGGCAGCAACATGCAGCGCGTTCAAAAATACTTTTGAATAATGCAGGCATCACAGGTACACTTAGATGTAATTTTGTCTTATTTTAAGTTGATGTGTGTCATTTATTTCTACCATTTGCCTTCAGGTGGCAGGTAGTTCCCCCCCAAACTCACGGCATTGGTTGAGCAATTGTTACTCAGGCCGTTTACCTTGCTCACAGACCAAAGTTATAGGGAAATCAGTATATAGATGGTTAACTTATAATTGGACATTAAACTGAGATAAAAGAAAATATTTAAAGTGGACATAACATACACGGTTCAATCTTGAGCACCTATAGAGTAGTATTGCCTCCTTTATATCTCCGAAGATTCTTAAGTTTTATCAGATTTGTGACCCTGGACCACAAAACCATTGATCTGGAATCTGAGGGTGCAAAAAAATCAGAATATTAAGAAAATCGCTTTTAAAGTTGTCCAAATGAAGTTCTTAACAATACATATTACTAATCAAAAATTAAGCTTTGATATATTTACAGTAGGACATTTACAAAATGTCTTCATTGAACATGATCTTTACTTAATATCCTAATGATTTTTGGCATAAAAGAAAAATCAATAATTTTGACCCATACAGTGTATTGTTGTCTATTGCTACAAATATACCCGTGCTACTTACGATTGCTTATTTTGCTGCTTGATATTGCAAATTGGTGTTTTACCATATAATTTTAATGCATTATCTTAATTATGAACACACTGGTTTGTAGTGCAAACAGTTTTACTGTTTACTGTACATTGTTATTCTTCTCATTCACCCTGAAGGAGTGAATTTAGCACAGAAATACTCATATGTCTTCTGTCCAGCTCATTTTTTGAGACTTTGGTCATGTTTAACAGTGTAAATAAGTCAAAATGCATGAAATAGCATTAGACATCTCCTTTAAATACTGAAACACGTCATCTTTAAAGCCTGTGTAATAAACATCTCCCCAGAACTGAGTGAAATTTATTGCAACAGATAGCAGCTGGAAAAGCCTGTTTTTCACCAACGTTATATTGACTCAATATTGTGACAAAATTGCAGTGATGCTGTTTTGTATCATTTTGACCAGCTGGAATAGATTTAAATAGATGTGTTCTCTACAGGTGGGAGAAACCTGCCGCGTGCTCTGGTGGCCTCCGGAGGTGACAGCGAAGGGTTTGCTATCCCAACAACCCTGCCTCCTAACAGCTCCCGCCAGTTGCGGATGTTCTCTCCTAATAAGGAGGCGGAGCTAGCCTTTCGCCAGCAGCTGGACTCCATCAGTGTGAGTGGTGTCAGTGTTTCTGAAATGGAATAGGACATGAGGGACATGCTTTTTCAGTTGACCAAATCATATACACTACCATTCAAAAGTTTGGGGTTGATGAAGAATTTTTTTGAAAGAAGTCTCATAAGTATTATTTATTACGATATTATTATTATTATTATTATTATTGAGTAAAAATGTATTACTATTTAATGTAATAATTTATTACAATTTAATTTAAATGTTAATTTTAATATTTATATATTTAATATTTAATATTATGTGATTTTCCAAAGCCATTAATTAATTACTTCAGAAATCATTCTAATATGCTGATTTGGTGATCATGAAACATTTCTTATTAATATCAATGTAAAAAAATGTAAATTGTAAATTTTGATCTATTTTAAGCCTTTTGGCTGAATAAAACTATTACTTCTTTGTAAATAAAAAAATTAAAAAAAATGATTTTGAATCATGCATACATATGGATGCATGCATACTACAGTACATCCATACATAAAAATATACTATTTTCTTCATCAGCATTCTTTATCCTCTAATCATGTGTTTTTGTTTTTTAGTCAGATATGTTTTCAAAGCAGCGGAAAATAGGAAGGGGGCGTCCACTAAGGAAACCTCTCGTGGTTCAGGTGAGTGTGGGAGGAAGAAAAATATTAAATGGTGCTTTATTCACATTTAATCTATTTTTGTTGTTTTTGTTCTTAAAACTGTCAAATTGTAAAAACGTATGTATTTAATTATTTATTTTTACAGAGAACGCTGCTACCACGAACAACTGGAGACACTTCCCCTCATGTTTGCTCTTTCTCTATTCTCTCCAATTCATCTGCTACAGGTAATAAACTTTTACAAATTCATAACACTTGCTTCACACATGCAGCGGCCCAAGTATTTGGACACTTATGCAACACTTAGTGTTCGTTCACCCAAAAATCTAAATTCTGTCATTAATTACTCACCCTCATGTTGTTGCAAACCCGTAAAAGTGAAAGTCATGACATAGTCATAAAGATATTTCCGAGAATTAAGAAATCTAAGAGCTTTCTGACTCCGCATAGACAGCAATGCAACCAACACATTTAGACACCAGAATGTTATTAAGGACATTGTCCATGTGACATCAGTTTTTCAACCGTAATTTTATGAAGCTACAAGAATATATTTTGTGCATCATGATACTCTCATGAATAACGTCAGAGACTGACACAGAAGAGAAGAAATTGTTGAATAAAGTTGTAAAATTGTGTTTTATTTGTGCATAAAAAGTATTCTTGTAGCTTCATGACATTACAGGACATTCAAGAACATTTAACAATGCCCTTTCTACCTTTCTAGGCCTTGAACGTGTAATTAATGACAGAAATTTCATTTTTGGGTGAACTATCCCTTTAAATGCATGAATCACACCAAAAGACATTTTATTAAAACGAAAAATACAAACACTCTTTTACAGCAAAACACTTAAAAGTTAAGATTTTTATATACAGTGGGTACGGAAAGTATTCAGACCCCCTTAAATGTAAAAATTTTTTTTTCCCTCATTAATGTACACACAGCACCCCATATTGACAGAAAAACACAGAATTGTTGACATTTGTGCAGATTTATTAAAAAAGAATTTTTGATTTCAGCAAATGGCTGCAATATAACAAAGAGTGAAACATTTAAGGGGGTCTGAATACTTTCCGTACCCACTGTATGTATGTGTATATATAATATTAAAATAGCAGGATGTACTATTCACAATTCAAAATTTTGATTGCTTAACTTGGCAACAGTTACTTAAAACTAGTTACAAAAAATGTCTTGAGATGAAGCAGTAAATTTCTTTTAAGTGTCCGACTTCTCTTTAAATATTTTGTGTACCTCTTGGTCAGGAACTGGTTCCTTTCGTCCAATACAAACTCGTCTCGGCCCATCAAACCGCCAACTTTCCTCTAAAGCTTCGTCCACTACAGCCAGTTCTGCACCTGCTACTCAGTTGTCAAGTAAGGATCAGATCAAACCTAAATGATAAAAGATTTATTTATCCAATAAACATTTGAAAGCAACTGTTAATTGCTCTTGAATGTCTCTTGAATTTGTTTCAGGTGCAATTGACCTAGCTGCAAAATCTGCAGGTATTATCCCTGGCAGCCCCTGTCGGGAAGTGGAGGCCCCTAGTGTAGATAAGGCCATTGTGGAGCCTGAGGAGGCCATGGACTCAGCACCTGCTGGATCTGAGCTAGAGCCAGATCTACTTGATCAGGAGCCTTCTGAGGTAAGGACCAATTCCCTTCCTAGATACTCCTTTAGTTTTTGGGTGTGCAATTCATATCTTGGTCTGTTCGTACTCATTTTACTCTTTACCTGCAGGAATCCTTGCAGAATGGTGTCTCTCCACCATCACCAGGGGGTGGGGACTCCCTCTTGGCTCCTCCCAGCGTTGCTTCCCTTTTGGATATCTCTCTGCCTGGTCCTCCAGAGGAGTCTCTACCTTCTGGAGAGGCACAAACTCAAATCAGCGACTCTATTATTGAGCTCGCCATCAACTCGCACTATGGTATGACCCATGGACTTGAACCTGAGTATCAGAGGTGGCATTGTTTTGTTTTAGTTACATCTACCCACTCACTTTCGGTCTGTCTTTCTCAGGTGATGGATCATTGCTCTCACCTCCTAAACTTAATGGGAGTGATAGATCCAAGCTCCTTCCCTCTTCATGTGACAGCTGGATGCCGTCCCCCACGCACGACCCTCAGTGGTACCCCAGTGACTCTACTGATTCAAGCCTCGGCTGCCTTCTCTGTAAGTATCAAACACATCTCAATTCCCTGTTAGCAACAGATGTTTGTTCTAGATATTATCAGTACAGAACAGGAAACAAAATGATAGTGTCACGAGTTTGTAACTGATTTTGAGTTTGTAACTAAATGATTGAGCTTTTTTAAATTTGTATATGCATACTTCTATTCTAAAATTCAGCAAGAATACATAAATAATAATAACTGATCAGAAATGACAGTGAAGATGTTTATAATGATACAAAAGATTTCTGTTTCAGATAAATACTGTGCCTTCAAACTTTATATTTATCAAAGAATTCTGAAAAAAAAAATCTACAAAAACATTGTTTTTACATTGATATTAATAATAATATACAGTTGAGGTCAAAAGTTTACACCCCCTTTCAGAATCTGCAAAATGTTAATTATTTTACCAAAATACGAGGGATCGTAAAAAATGCATGTTATTTTTTTTATTTAGTACTGACCTGAATAAGATATTTCACATAAAAAATGTTTACATATAGTCCACAAGAGAAAATAATAGTTGAACTTATAAAAATAACCTACTTATTAAGTACATAATAAGTACATGTACATTAGTTTACATACACTTGATTCATAATACTGTGTTGTTACCTGAATGATCCACAGCTGTTTTTCCATCAGATCCCACAAATTCTTTGTTTTTTCAGCATTTTTGTGTATTTGAACCCTTTCCAACAATGACTGTATGATTTTGAGATCCATGTTTTCACACTGAGGACAACTGAGGGACTCATATGCAACTATTACAGAAGGTTCAAACACTCACTGATGCTTCAGAAGAAAATAAAAACATGCATGAAAACTTTTTGAACTTCAAGATCAGGGTAAATTAAACTTATTTTGTCTTCTTGGAAACACCTCAATATCTTCTGTAGCCTCTGAAGAGCAGTACTAAATGAAAAATATGATATTTAGGCAAAATAAGAAACATTGTATACATTTTGTTCAAAAGTTTTCACCCCCAGCTCCTAATGCATCATGTTTCCTTCTGAAGCATCAGTGAGTGTTTGAACCTTCGGTAATAGTTGCATATGAGTCCCTCAGTTGTCCTCAGTGTGAAAAGATGGATCTCAAAATCAGACAGTCATTGTTGGAAATAGTTCAAATACGCAAAAATGCTGAAAAAACAAAGAATTTGTGGGACCTGAAGAACAGCAGGCAGTTCACTAAACATACAAAAAAAAAAACCTGGTAACAACACAGTATTAAAATCAAGAGTTTGTAAACTTTTGAACAGGGCCATATTTACAAATTCAGCTATCATTTTCTAGACTACATGTAAACCTCTTTTATGTAAAATATCTTATTTAGGTACTATATAAACAATAACGTGCATTCTGTATGATCCCTCTTATTTTGGTAAAATAATCACCATTTAGCAGATTCTGAAAGGGGAATGTAAATTTTTGACCTTAACTGTATTATATAAAAAAAATGTATAGATAGACAAATATTCCACTATGTGTCTTCCAAAGAAAAATGTCCTTTAAAGGTAACATGTTAACTTAAAATTAGATAAATTGTTCATTTGTTGATGTTGAATTATAGGGGGGTCATTCTGCCAAAATTTAAAATTCTGTCATTAATTAAACACTCATGTCGTTCCAAACCCATAAGACCTTTGTTCATCTTTAGAACACAAATTAAGATATTTTTTGACATCTAAGAGCTTTTTTTAACCCTGCACGGACAGCAAGACAACTGACACGTTCAAGACCCAGAAAGGAGAGGACATCAATAAAAAAAGTTCATGTGACATCAGTGTTTCAACCTCCCTTTTATGAAGCTACGAGAATATTTTTTGTGTGCAACGAAAACAAGAATAGCGACTTCATTCAACAATTTCTTCTTCTCTGTGTCTTCGTCATGCAATTATGAGAGTTTCACGACACATGCGTGTGGTGCTGCTAAACGCAGGAGCTGGAATTATTTTGGTTTTCTTTTGGCACAAAATGTATTCTTGCAGCTTCTTAAAATTACAGTTGTGAAGCACAGATGTCACATGGATTATTTTAACAATGCCCTTACTAGCTTTCTAAGCTTTGAACATGTCAGTTGTGTTGCTGTCTATGCAGGGTCAGCAAGCAGAATTTTCATTTTTTGGATGAACTAACCCTTCGAAATAAGCTCATCATTTTATGTGTTGCGTAAGCTGTCTACAAGAGGGTGGCTTCAGACGGCAGCCAAATGTCCAGAGTTACCTGTCTGTGTTCTTACTGCACACCTCCATCAGTATCAGCACTATTGACAAACGCATCCTTGTTTTCCCAATTTGCAGCAAGTCTGGCATCTCCTGATAAGACAAGAAGGACAGCCCTGCCCCCTTCGAGTAACACAGCCTTACTTGGACCCAGTTTACTGGACAGCAACTCCCACGATTGTTTTCAGTCCCGCGGCCTGACGGATGTAGCCGAGGTGAGAGGAAACGCAGAAAGTCCCCAGCTGCTGTCTGCTAGCTTAATGTCATTTGATATGGCACATTATCACCAGGTGCTCCTGTTTTTGTGTTTTTTTACATCCTGGCTTACTAGGAAGATAAACAGGAAGTGAGGGTGTTTCAAATGGTGTATGCCAATTAAATTGGACATCGATCCTCAGCTTCGAAAGTGTTGTATATTTATGACCCTGGACCACAAAACCAGTCTTAAGTAGCACGGGTACATTTGTAGCAACAGCCAAAAATACATTGTATGGGTCAAAATTATCAATTTTTCTTTCATGCCAAAAATCATTAGGATATTAAGTAAAGATCATGTTTCATGATCCGTAAATATATCAAAACATAATTTCTGATTAGTAATATGCATAGCTAAGAACTTCATTTGGACAAAAAAGCGATTTTCTCTATATTTTCATTTTTTTTTTCAGCTTTCAGATGATGTATAAATCTCAATTTGGAAAAATTGACACTTTTGACTGGTTTTGTGGTCCAGGGTCACATTTGTTGTTGTGAGCCCAAAAAGCATTTGCTCATAGGCTGTTTTCTCGCTACAGGTGGATACCCAGCTGGCCTGTATGATGAGCGAGAGCAGCGTTGACTACATCGCCCGCTTTAATGACCTCGCACAGGAGCTGTCTGTCACAGAACCGACCCTCCCACCTCCTCCAGAGGACTGATGCAGGGGGTGGTGCCTGTCACTGTTCCGCCTCTTTTCTTATTGGACAGAAGAATGTTAACCAGAGTGCAGTTCAGCTGTAGAAAGTGCAATAGACTGGCAGGGTCCACAACAGCATATGGGCTCTAACATGTGTGTGAGAGAGAGAGAGTGTGTTTGTGAATGTCTGTGTGCTGATTCTGTGGTTGTTGTCTTATGAGCCACGCCCAGGACACTTAAACAAAAAAAAATCAACTCGAGTTTACAGCGCAACCTCATGTACAGTGAACACAAGACCTGCCATATCTGAACAAATACCGTCTTCTCATCTGTATATCTGTCTCTAATGTCTTTGTCTGATTTTTGTGTGCGTGCATGTGCATGCATCTGTAAGTGGAGCCGCGGATTGTATGTGTTTTGTCTTTGTGATTTCTTTCTATTGTGCAAAACCCTCTAAAGCCATAGGAGTGCGTTTGCGCACACCCTCCGTTTATGAGACCTCAGATTCTGATTGGTTTGTTTTCATCTGAATGTTTCGAGTTGGTTAAAGCCACACTACTGAAAGGGACAAGGGCTTCTTTTTGTGAGATTATTACGAGGACTGAATATCTAACACACACTAAACTAAATTGCTGATAACACGAATGCAGTGTAGTTGCATCAAAAGTGAGATTGAATATATTACGCTATTTTATTTCCCCACAACACTAGGATTTTTGTTTCCTGCCGAAAGAATATGAAGCCAATAATTTGTAGATTCTAAAACTAAGTTTTCTTATGCGAGACTTTCTCTGTGTGTGTGTGTGTGTGTGTGCGTGTGTGTGTGTGTGTGTGTGTGTGTGTGTGTGTGTGTGTGTGTGTGTGTGTGTGTGTGTGTGTGTGTGTGTGTGTGTGTGTGTGTGTGTGTGCGTGTGTGCGTGTGTGTGTGTGCGTGTGTGTGTGTGCGTGTGTGTGTGTGCGTGTGTGTGTGTGTGTGTGTGTGTGTGTGTGTGTGTGTGTACATATATGTGAGTGTTTGCACAGATGTAAATAGACAATAACAGACCCCAGTATTTACTGCTTTTGTAACATATTGTAAATTATTGTCATTTGGATTTATTTATTGATAACTCACTAAGACAGTGTTTTTTGTTTTGTTTTTGTTTAACATGTCACATGCAGGCATTTAGGAGCTCCTCTCCGCTGTTTTAAAGAGTTCTGTGTTGTTAAAAGGGGGTTTTAATCCCAATGTGTATAAATAGAGCTACAACAAACCCTTTTGTGTCTGTCAGTTTTCTATTTTCATTTTAGTGTTTTGTGTTTAGTGTTAGTTTTAGTTATTTCAGTACATGAAGTTAAACTAAATTAAAATGAGAAATGTTGCCTTTGTGACTATTTGAAAATATGTTCTTGTTTTATACGCTACCAGTCAAAAGTTTTTGACTGGAAAGATTTTTAATGTTTTTTGAAGAAGTCTCTTCTGCTCACCAAGCCTGCATTTATTTGATTCAAAATACAGCAACAGTAGTAAATTTTTATATATTTTTACTATTTAAAATAACTGTTTTCTATTTAAATGTATTTTAAAATAAATTTATCCCTGTGATTTCAAAGCTGAATTTTAGCATCATTACTAAACTATTTTAAATATTGATAATAATAATAATCATAATAATAATAAATGTTTCTTGAACAGCAAATAAGAAAATTAGAATAATTGCTGAAGGAAAAGCTTTGATCACAGAAATAAATTATATTTTAAAATATATTCAAATAGAAAAGAGTAAGTAGTAACAATATTTAGAATAACAGAATTCATTAAAACATTAAAAAGTCTTACTGTTCAAAAACTTTTGACTGTTCGTGTATTTTATTCCAGTATTCGGTATTATATTGTATTTCATGTTTATTTAATTTCAGGTAACGTTTTTGTTGTTGTTGTTGATAGTTTTAGTTTTAGTAACCTAAACGAACACTGCTGTCATATCCATTGTTTTGATGTGATTACTTGCTGAATTCTCTAGAGGGCGTGATAGCTTCGCCTCTTCGAAATTTTATTGGACAGTCGAAATCACGTGATCGTGTTCAGTTCCGGATTGTACATGATTCAATCATATGGGTCTTAGTTTAAGGTAGGTATTGTGTTATTATTCCTGCCAGTGTATTTTATATGTTTGCAAAACAGTGCATGCAGATACAACGGCCTTAGAGATACAGATTATTAGAGATAATACATTTTTTTTAAAATAAGCTTGGTTGCATAGTGCACTGAGACATCTATACGTGACTTAATAGTAAGGATAGTTGCTGTGGATTAATTCGTGCACTACATAGCCTACATGTGAGTGATAGCGTGAACAGACTACGGGATGTTTGAACGATAAATCGATCACGAAAATGCCTCAAGGACACTCGAGCACTAATACCCTTGACAGAAGTGTGTTTTCAGTATTTGCATATTATTATAGCATTTATTATTATTTTAAGGTATTTTATATTTTGGTTTTCAATATTAATTTTTAAGTTTTGGAAACTGTTAAGTGCTTTTGAGTTTATTTATTTATTTATTTTTTATTTTAGTTAGTTACTAAGGATACTTTCTTACGTTTTTTTTTTTTTTAATTCAACGAAAACAATTAATAGTTGTACTATTTGTTTTTAAAAAGTGTAGTCATTTTTTGTCTGATACATATACTCTACTATTAAAAAGTTTTTGAACAGTAACGTTTTTGATGTTTTTTTTTTTAAGGAAGTCTGTTCTGCTCACCAAGCCTGTATTTATTTGATCCAAAGTACAGCAAAAACTGTCACATTTGTAAATATTTTTACTATTTAAAATAACGTTTTTCTATTTAAATATATTTTAAAATGTAATTTATTCCTGATTTCAAAGCTGATTTTTTAACATTATCACTCCAGTCACATGATCCTTTTAGAAATCAATTATAATATTATGATTTGCTGCTCAAAATATATTATTATTATTATTATTATTATTATTATTATTATTATTATTATTATGTTGAAAACAGCTGAGTATATATTTTTTTAGGTTTCTTTATTGAATAGAAATTTCAGGAGAATAGTATTTATCTGAAATAAAAATCGTATGTAATGTTACAATTTTTTTTTAAATAAAGCATCCTTACTAACTAAAAATAAGTATTAATTTCTCAAATATTTTTCCAAAGCAAGAAAACACTGACTCCAAGCTTTTGAAAAGTAGTATAGTGTATAATGTTACAAAAGCTTTTTATTTTAGATAAATGCTGGTCTTTGGATCTTTCTATATATTTATCAAAGAATCCTAAAAGATAGACTTTGCTGTTTAAATATTGATGATAATAATAAATGTTTCCTATAAACAGCAAATCAGCATAGAATGATTTCTGAAGGATCATGTGACACTGAGGGCTGGAGTACATTACATTTTAAAATACATTCAAATAGAAAAGAGTTATTTTAAATGGTAAAAATATTTCAAAATTGGACTGTTTTTGCTATATTTTAGATCAAATAAATGCAGGCTTGGCGAGAAGAAAAAAAAGCATTTACTAGTTTATTTTAAATGGTCTGGCACTGAGAAATAATTTTTATAAATACAAATATCGCATGCTATCTCTCAATGTGAGGTCAAAATATGTAAGGTATAAAATCGTTACACTGATCATATACAATAAAAATATTGTTTACAATGTTCACTTCTGTCTTCTATTTAAACAACATGTAAAACATATCCAGATTTAAGGTCAGTGGTGTTTTCACAGAATGCATGTTACTTGTAGATAAACATTCTGGGTTTCTGAGTTTTGAATGTGAATTAATATATGCATGTCTCTGCATTTGTGTACAGACACATGGAGCGTTTGTTAGGTTTAGGAGTTGCGCCACTGGCCGCTGGGACTGTTGGGCTGCTGATTTTGCTGAAAGTGATCCAGAGATTGAGACACAAGCAGAATCTGCAGGATAAAGTGGTGGTGATCACTGGAGCCAGTTCAGGACTGGGCAAAGGTTACTTGAACATGAACTCACTTATAATGCTAATCATAATGTCTTATCAATGGCATTTAACTGTAGATATTACATCTTTCTTTGTTTAGTATCTCAGTCTTTCTTTTGTACCTCAGAGTGTGCGCGGGTCTTCCATGCGGCGGGGGCCCGACTGATCCTCTGCGGACGGGACCAGAAGAGACTGCAGGAGGTCGTGGAGGAGCTCAGAAACAAAAACAATGGAAAGATACAGGTGAAAACACACAGTCAAATCTTTTACTCACCTCTTTGACTGTTCGGATTCTGGAAGATATGTTATCTCTTAAGCCTATTTTAATTTTGAATGCCTTAATAAAGTGTGAATGTATCTAAACACTATGTCTGGTCACACAATAGTTAGGGTTATTTATTTATTTCTCTTTCAGACTTACACGCCCTGCACTGTCACCTTTGACCTCTCCAACACATCTGTGGTTCCCAGTGCCGCCGAGGAGATTTTGAAGTGCCATGGTCACGTTGATGTCCTCATCAACAATGCAGGCATTAGTTACCGTGGCAACATCCTGGACACCCATGTGTCAGTTCAGCGAGATGTCATGGAGACTAACTACTTCGGTCCTGTCGCTCTTACACAAGGTTAGTGGAGAAGACTCACAGAAAGAGATCAGTGGAACCATATCTGGTTATACACACACACTACCATTCAAAGATTTAACCTTTATGCCAAGACTGCATTTATTTGATCGAAAATACAGTAAAAACAGTAATATTGTGAAATGTTATTACAATTTTAAAGAACTGTTTCTACTTAAATATATTTTAAAATGCCTTTCATTCCTTTGGTGTCAAAGCTGAATTTTCAGCATCACTACTCCAGTCTTCAGTGTCACATGATCCTTCATAAACCATTCTAATATGCTGATTTGCTATTCAAGAAACATTTATTATTATTATTATCAATATTTAAAACAGTTGAGTTAATTTTTTTCAGGATTCTTTGATGAACAGAAAGATCCAAAGATCAGCATTTATCTGAAATAAAAAGCTTTTGTAACATTATACACTATACCATTCAAAAGTATATGAAATGAATCCTTTTATTTAGCAAGGATGCTTTAAATTGACCTAAAGTGATGATAAAGACATTTATAATGTTACAAAAGATTTCTATTTCAGATAAATGCTGTTCTTCTTAACTTATTTCATCGAAGAAACTTGAAAAAAATTCTACTCGGCTGTTTTCAACATAATGATAATGATAGTAAATGTTTTTTAACAGCAAATCAAAAAATTTGAATGATTTGTGGAGGATCATGTGACACTGAAGACTGGAGTAATGATGCTAAAAATTTAGCTTTGAAATCAGAGGAATAAATAACATTTTAAAATATATTCAAATAGAAAACAGTTAAATAGTTTTTGCTGTGCTTTGGATCAAATAAATGCAGGCTTGGGGAGAAAAAGAGACTTCTTTAAAAAACATTAAAAATAGTACCGTTCAAAAACTTTTGACTGGTAGTGTATACACTGCTTCACAAAAGTTTGGGATTAGTAAGGAGACTTTTCTGCTCATCAAGGCTGCATTTATTTGATTAAAAATACTGAAAAAAAATCTAATATTGTGAAATGTTAATGCAATTTGAAATAGCGGTTTTCTATTTTAATATAATTTGAAATGTAATTTATTCCTGTGATGCAAAGCTGAATTTTCAGCGTCAGTCTTCAGTGTCACATGATCCTTCAGAAATCAGTCTAATATTCTGATGAACAATTCTAATCAATGTTGGAAACAGTTGTGCTGCGTAATATTTTTTTTTTGGAACCTGTGATACTTTTTTCAAATCATAATTAATAAACAAAACATTAAACAGAACAGCATTTATTTCAAATAGAAAACTTTTGTAACAATAAACACCCCGTTCAAAGTTTGGAGTCAGTAAAAAAATGTTTTCTTTCTCTCTTTGAAAGAAATTAATACTTTTATTTAGCAAGGTTGTGTTAAATTGATTAAAAAAATGATAGAAAAAGAAAAGATTTCTGTTTTGAATAAAAGCTGTTCTTTTTAACTTTTTATTCATCAAAGAATCCTGAAAAAGTATCACAGGTTAAAAAAATATTAAGCAGCACAACTGTTTCCAACATTGATAATAAAAGTAATAAATCAGTATATCAGAATGATGAAAATTCAGCTTTACATCACAAAAATAATTTATATTTTAAAGTATATTAAAAAAATGTTATTTTGAATTACAATAATATTTCATAATATTATTTCGTTCTGTATTTTTGATCAAATAAATGGAACTTTTAAAAAAAAAAAAACATTAAAAATCTTACTGATGATTGAGCGGCAGTGTATTTATAGATATAAGATATTATAATGTTATATAATTTAGTACACATCACATTATACATGACATTATGTTAGATTTTTATCAGAAATATAATTAAAAATGTTTGGTTCCATCCAGCCATTCTGCCTTCAATGGTTGATAGACGCAGTGGACACATTGTTGTCATTAGCAGTGTGCAGGGAAAGATCTCCATACCGTACAGATCTGCATGTGAGTATATGCTTGTTAATCTTGTTAAAATTTTCTACTTGAATATGTTATTAACCAATTGCAACATTTCTGTCCTAGAACTGTACATTTCTACCATATGGACATCACTTTGACATAGTTACCAATGATAAATTACTCTTAAAGGGAAAGTTCACCCAAAAATTCTGTCATTAATTAGTCACCCTCACATCGTTCCAAACCCGTAAGACCTTCGTTCATCTTCAGAACATAAACTAAGATATTTTGGATGAAATCCGAGAGCTTTCTGACCCTGCATAGACAGCAACACAACTAAAACATTCAAGGCCCAGAAAGATAGTAAAGACATTGTTAAAATATTCCATGTAACGTCAGTGGTTCAACCGTAATCCCTTTAATTGGATTGTAGAAATATTTATTTTCTGTGAAGCTGCTTTGCAGCGATGTGTATAAAATTGAACTGATCTACAGACTTACACAAAACAAGGAAGTATACATAAAAGAACATATTCATGTGATTACATGTGACTGAGTTCCTTGCTTGCATATCTGAAATGTTTTCTCCCAGACTCTGCATCTAAGCATGCGACGCAGGCCTACTTTGACTGTTTGAGGGCAGAGGTCGACAGGTTCGGCCTGCAGGTGTCTGTCATCAGCCCTGGTTACATTAAAACAAACCTGTCCATCAATGCAGTCACGGGGGACGGCTCTAAATATGGAGGTGAGAGCATGATGTTCTTGTCAACCAGTCTCTGAATGTGAGTTATAAAATAAGTTTTTGAAAATGAGTATCATACAGTGCCTTGCAAAAGTATTCATACCCCTTAATTCTCACATCTCTATCATCAATCATCTCATACACCATAATGACAAAGCATAAAACAGGTTTGTAACAACTTTGCAAATTTATTAGAAATAAAAACTGAAAAGATCCCGTTGCATAAGTATTCACACCCTTATCTGGGACACTCGAAATTTAGCTCAGGAGCATTCATATTGCTTCTAGATGTTACTACACTTCGAGTGGAGTTAAACTGTGGCAAATTCATTTGAATGAGTATGATTGAGAAAGGCACACACCTCTCAGAAAAGGTCTAACAGCTGAAAATGCATATCAGAGCAAAAACCAAGTCCTGAGGTCAAGATAACTGCCTGTAGAGCTCAGTGACAGACTTGCGTTAAGGCAATGATCTAGGGAAGAGTTCAGAAAAAAATCTGCTGCATTGAAGGTTCACAGAAGCATTATCCATAATGGAAGACGATTGGAACAACTAGGACTCTAGAAAATGTCTGCCAGCCCCCATCCAAGCTGACAGAGCTTGAGAGGTGAAAAGGTGAGGCAAGGAATGGCAGATAATTGCCAAATGCAGATGTGCAAAGCTTGTCACATCATACCCAAAAAGACTTGAGGCTGTAAAGGTGCTTCAACTATGTACTGAGTTAAGGGTATGAATACTTATGCAATGTACTTATTTAGTGGTTTATTTTTAATAAATTTGTCAAATTTGCAAATCTGGTTTTTGCTTTGTTATTATTATGGTGTATGGAGTGTACATTGATGTGGGGAAAAACTAATTTAAAGCAGTTTAACATAATGCTGCATCAAAACATGAAAGAAAAAATTAAGGGGTATGAAAACTTTTGCAAGGCACTGTAAATATACATATTTTAGTATTTAGTCATGTGTTTAAATTAGTGTTTTGTTTTTTTGAATTTGAAGTAATGGACAAAACCACAGCGAAGGGGTCGGATCCAGTGGACGTGGCACATGCTGTTCTGAAAGCTGTCTGTCACAAACAGAAAGACGTGGTATTAGCTGGGCTGCTGCCTACTGCAGCCATCTATCTGCGTACACTGTGGCCCACTGTCTACTTCAGACTGATGGCTTCACGAGCCGTAAAAGAACAAAGAGTGAAGGAGGAATAAGAGGAAACAGTATTATATGGTTAGTTTACTTCCAGAGTAAAAAGCTCTTGATAGTTTACCCCCATGTCGTCCAAGATGTTTGTCTTTCTTTCTTCAGTCAAAAAGAAATGAAGGTTTTTGAGGAAAACATTCCAGGATTTTTCTCCATATAGTGGACTTCAATGGGGATCAATGGGTTGAAGGTCCAAATTGCAGTTTTATTACAGCTTTAAATGGCTCTACACAATCCCAGCCGAGGAATAGGAGTCTTATCTAGTGAAACAAATGCTCATCTCGCACTAGCTCTGATTCATATCCGCAACTTTGAGCATTAAGTAAATATTTTGGAAAGGTTATGCTTGGTTAGTTCTTCGTCTGTATACTTTGGTTCAAAAAGGTAGGGTAGGACAAAAACTCCTTCTCATTTTCTCTTCCAACTTCAAAATCATCTGACGTTGAATGTTTTCTTCAAAACCATTCATTTCTTTTCGACTGATCAAAGAAAGACATCTTGAATAACATGGGGGTGAGTAATTATCAGGAATTGTTTATTCTGCAAGAGAACTAAATCTTTGCATCTTTCTTCTGAAGATTTAATAGCTGAAAAGTTTAATTTGTATGTCTAAAGGTAAATGTGTGTATGTATTTAATAAATATTTACAAAATTGATTCAGTTGCTTGAATCATCACTGTTCATTGAAGAACACAATAGCATTTGAACAAGCATTTATCAAATTACTTCTATCTGGGTTTTTGCTTGTCTTAATCAAATTTAGGCCTTGAAAATTCCTTAATTGGAGCAGTTATGGCATAAAATTTTACATGCAAAAACAACAACAAAAAACTATAATGCCTAGTTTTCCAATACAAATATCTAAATATCCTTATATCAAGATATATTTACCTGAGATTTAAAATTAAGATATGAAGTTTTCGATAAACAAACAAAATTTGTGTATCTTACAAACAAACAAAAAAAGTCAATGAGATATGAAAACTTGTTTTCCCTTTGAATTAAGTTGACTACTAAACAGACATTTTTCCTTTTTTAAAACAGTAATTCACAAAATTTCTCAGAAAATAAGACTTATTTTTAAAATGGTCTTTAAAAAGTCTTTAATTTACCTTAACAAAACTTATATTGTCCTGTATTGCATAGTTTGTTAATTCATTGATTGATTACTTACTTATTAATCCCAATTTATTATTAACTGACTTTTCCACTCTGTGCACCCTGATAAGACTTGGCAAATTCTCATGTCACCTTTCGCCTACAGTTACATGTCAAATCACGTTTCTCCTTGTAGTTCCCTTTTGGCTATCAGTGATTATCATCATAATGTTCAGGTGCCCCTTATTCAAACAGGAAGTTGGAATAATCTAAACGTTTAATGATTTATGTTTTGACACATTCTCACCTGCCTTCTGCCCCAATTAGACGTTGCTTGAAAAATTTCCACAGCAACAGAAAACAAAACAGATGTGAAGCGTCACTGCAAGGCCCACATCATGATAATCTGGTTATGACAGATGCTTATGACTCATGAGGAGCACCAAACATATGCAGCTCTCAATAAGAACACAGGAGATGAATGCGCATAATCAAACGGTTGTGCTTTAGAGGAAAAGCATTGGCTGGAGATTTTTTTTTTTTTTCAAGAAAATGATCAATAGGCCATGATTAAAACTCTCCATTTGCAACATTTTAGAACTGAATAAAAAATACATATCTTACAAAGCCAGCCCAGGTGATTTTTGTCTCCAAATAAGGTTGGCGCTAGAACTCGGCAGGCATTTATGTCACAGCGATGTTATTTAAATGGTGTTCATACAGTCAGTCTAAACAGAATAAACTAAACTAATTCCTTCTTTTCCACTGATTCACATACAGCTCCAAACACGCAGATTTAAAAAGATGTCCATGTGCATGAAATATTTGGTATTTTGCTTGATTCTTCTTCCACACGTTTACTTTAAGATCCCTTGAGATGAGTTTTTTTATGCCTACAGTTTCCTTTCAAGGCCAGCAAAACATTAACATCAGAGTTGTACAGTGTCTCAGAACTGAAAAACCCCATTTCAGTCCTCTAAAATCCTGCTCTAGCTAAATGCAATCTATGAAAGGCATATTTTTTAACACAAAACATATGGACTCACCTTCTGACCTGAGTTTCCTCACATGACCTAGACACAGACTTGGTCTTTGTTTAAGCATTAATCTTAATTCAATCTTTACCTAAGAATTAATCTTACTAACAAATTAATCTTAAATTAAGCATTATTTCTTTATGTAATGTCACTTCTAGGACATTGTAAAACAAGCAGATTGGATAACCCTAAATAATCTTTTAAAAGGCCAAATGTATTTTAACTGTTGACTAATTGCAGACAAGAAGACTGTTTGAATCTCTACAGCCTGAGGTGCAATCATAAAAACATCAAAACCAAGTGTAAATATTATTTAACATGGTACCATTAATACAAAATAGCATTTGATTCTTAAAACCTCACTGGTCTCTTATGCAAACTGTTAAGCAATTTTCATGCAATAAACTGGTTTATCTGCTAATTCCAGTAACAGTAACCAAAAAAAATGTAAAGGGGTCATGAACTGAGAACTCAAAACTGATTTTTTTTTAACATATAAGAGGTCATTGTACTATAAAAACATCCCGAAAGTTTCAGAATTAAAGCCAATCTGCCAAAATGAATGTTGTGCCAGGTTGTGGAATGTGCCACTCTGTGATGCAATAGTAAGAACTTGGTCCTTTGTTCACTTCATTTTACCATGGATTCGTTTTTTTTAACCAAGGAACAACTCAACAAGTGGTTTTCAGAAAGATTGAAACTAAAAGACGGGTACTGTGCCGACTATATTGAATCTGACAGTCGCACAACACAAGTGTGAGTAACTGTTTTTATTACGTGGTCACTATTGCTTTGCCTCTTATTACAGATTGTTTGATATGAAGGATGTAGGGCAGGCTGTCAAACATACACAACTGTTGCCAATCATAGCAGGGGGCGTTTACTTCTGAGTCTACAAGCTGCCACACCTTTTCAAATAGAGCATCCTGATGAAGCCTATTACTTATAAACTATGTTTTTTTGATGTAAAAACCTTTCATTATAAGTGGACCTCAGAGATAATAAAGGCAGTTTATGACCCCTTTAAGTAACAGCATGCATCTGGAACATAAGTAAATGACCAAATGTTAATATATGGGTGAAATATGCATTTCTGATGAGTTCACATTTACTGCTCATCCTTTGTTTATTTTTCATTACTTCATAAGAAGAACTGGATTTACACTAATCCATTTCCTGCCACATTTGTGTTCTAACTGATTTGGAAGGTTTTCCTGTGTATGAAATATATTCTATTTTGTCCAATTATTAAACACAAGTTTACCCTTCAGATTTCTTAAGATGAGTTACGCATTTTCATTTTGAACTCTAGTTTCCTTTGAAACCCAATAACATAGCACATGGGTCTACAGTAGTCAAAATTTGAATCTGCTGCATAATCACAGTCGGGTATTGTTTTGGTTTTAGGACAACTTTGATGAAAGGTTTTGATCCACTTCAAATGTTAGCTACTGTAGATCAGGGGTTCTCAACTCTGGCCCACAAGATCCATTTTTTCCTGCAGATTTCTGCTCCGACCCTAATCAAACATCTGAACAAATTCTTTGAGATCACTAGAAAGTTACAGGCGGGTGAGTTGGACCAAGGTTGGAGCTAAACTCTGCAGGAAAATGGATCTCGTGGGCCAGGGTTAAGAATCCGTGGTCTGGATCAACTTCAGTCAAGAAGGGCCACTGTCTCTGAGTTTAGCTCCAACCCTAATCAAACACACCTGAGCAAACTAATAAATGTCTTCAACATCACTAGAAACAAAGCCACTAGAACAGTGGTCTCAAACTCAATTTCCTAGAGAGCCACAGCTCTACAGAGGCTGTGTCCAAATTCAGGGTCTGCATCCTCCTTAGGATCCTTCCTACCTGGTTGAAGGAGGAGGGGTCCTCCGAAGACGTCAAAACCTGGAAGTAGGTGTCGTGAATTTGGACAGCCTACCCTTCTTTCAGTTCCCTCCCTTACCCGTTGCTCATATTCGGTCGTCTAGCAACCGTGACAGCGCTAAGCAAGAAGTATCTTGTGGGCCTCAGTATTGTGGGCCGCATTTGAAGGATCCTACGAATTTGGACAGCCTTCGTCGCAACGCTGTGACGTAACATCCTTCAAATGAGTCCTCCAAAGGATGTAGACCCTGAATTTGGACACAGCCAGAGTTTAGCTCCTACCAGCTCCAACTCACACCTGCTCAATAGTTTCCAATAATCCTGAAGACCTTAATTGGATCAGGTGTGTTTGATTAGGGTTGGAGCAAAACTGTGCAGAGCTGTGGCCCCTCCAGGAATTGAGTTTGAGATCAATGCACTAGACCAGGGGTGTCCAACCCTGTTCCTGGAGGTCTACTATCCTACAAAGTTTAGCTCCAACCCTGATCGAACACACCTAAACCAGCTAATTCATCTCTTAGGTAACACTTAATAATTACAGACAGCTGTGTTGGAGCAGGGCTGGAACTAAAGTCTGTGGGTAGGTAGATCTCCAGGAACAGGGTTGGGCACCCCTGCAATAAAAGGCAAGCTTGCTTTTTTACTTTTAGCCAAAAAAAAAAAACATAACAGCTAATGTTAACACTGCAGTAGAGGGAAGGTGACCAGATGCTGTTTTTTTTTTTTAATGGATGTCAATGGAGGTGAGGCTTCTCTACGCTGAACAAACAACTTTGAGGAAACTGCTTATCATTTAATGCAGTGGTTCCCAACCACATTCCTGGAGGCCCCCCCAATACTGCACATTTTGCATCTTTCCTTTGTCACACACATCTATTTCAGACTTCTATAAGAGTCTACTAAAGAGCTATTGATCTGAATCAGGTGTGTTTGATTAAGGATACATGGAAAACATGTAGTGTTGGGGGGCCTCCAGGAATGTGGTTAGGAACTACTGATTTAATGAATCAACAGCCTATCTGCTAATCTTCAACATGTTTTACTCTAAACCAGTGGTTCTCAATCCTGGTCCTGGGAGACCCCTGCTCTGCACATTTTGCATGTCTCTCTTATTTAACACACCTGATTGAGATCATCAGCTTGTTAGTTCAGTTCATGGATCTCTACTAATGAGCTGATGATCTCAATCAGGTGTGTTAAATAAGGGAGACATGCAAAATGTGCAGAGCAGGGGTCCCCCAGGACCAGGATTGAGAACCACTGCTCTAAACAATAGTTTCGGATTTCACTTTTTAAAAAGCTTTGTTCGTCTTCAGAACACAATTTAAGATATTTCGGATAAAAACAGGAGGCTTGTGGCTGGCCCATTGACTCCTAAGTAAATAACACTGTCAAGGCCCAGAAAAGTATGGAAGACGTTGTCAAAATAGTCCATCTGCCATCAGTGGTTCAACCATAATTTCACGCAGCTACGAGAATACTTTCTGTACGCAAAGAAAACAAAAATAATGACTTCATTCAACAACTTTCATCAACAATTCGTCTCCACATCTTCGTAGTGCCATTTGGAGAGTACCCACTGAACGCAAACAGCATACGCTGTTCTCTGTCAGCTGCATCACGTGGATCCGCAGTTTTCGTCCGAATCAAAGTGAAAATAAATGTATCCATGTGTTGCAGCTGACAGAACAGTGTGCACTGTTTGCATCCATTGGATGCCCTCCAAAATGTTGCTACAGTGACACAGAGGAGATGAATTGTTACATAGTTATTTTTGTTTTCTCTGTGTACAGAAAGTATTCTTGTAGCTTCGTAAAAATTACGGTTGAACCACTGATGGCAGATGGACTATTTTGACAACGTCTTTCATACTTCTCCTGGCCTTGAAAGTGTTATTTACTTAGCAGTCAATGGGACAGTGACAATCCTCCTGGTTTTTATCCAAAATATCTTAAATTGTGTTCCGAAGACGAACTAAGCTTTTTTTTTTTATGGGTTTGGAACGACATGGGGGTAATGATACCCTTTAATGATGTTAAGGCTGTAATGTGATTGGTTATCAAGTTGAGTGTTACGCTTTCTCCAATAGTAAGTAATACAGACCCTCTTATCTCCCAATAGTAAAACAATCTCTGCTACAAATTTACCCTTTTTAGGGTTGAACCAAAACTCTGCAGGATCAGAGATTTTGTTACTGTTGGGAGATGATACATGTGTATTACTTACTATTGGAGAAAGCATAACGTTCAGCTTGGATCACGTGTGCCTTGAAACCAATCACATTACAGCCTTGACATCATTGAATTTCAGTCAGAGAGTTGTGTGAAACTCACTGGCCATTTACAGATAGCATAGGAATGTTGAACCTATCGCAAAAGGCGTTTTTTTGTCAGTGTAAACTCTAAAAATAGTTAAATCCAAAAGTATTGTTTAATGTAAAACATGTTAAAGATGTCATTAAATGATGAATTGTTAACATTAACATCCATTCGAAGAAAGCTGCCTCTGGTCTCCTTTCCCAAACCGGAAGCGTTGGCTTTTCCCGTTATGCTTTTTTGGCTGAAGGTTGCAGGCTTGCATTCCATTGGCTTTAGCAGGACAGTGGCCCTCCAGCTCTGGTCTAGATCAACATGAGTAAATGACAAAATTGTAATTTTGAAGGTGAAGTGAACTATCCATTCCAGATGAGTTCACATTTACTGCTCACCTTTCATATTTACTTTTCATAACTTCATACGACGAACCGGATTTCGGCAGATCCGTTACAAACCACGGCTTGTAAAGCAAATCTGCCTGCGAGCTCTGCGTGAAGGCTATAACTCAGATGTGCGGTAAGAAAGAATCCGAGCCCTTGAGGGTCAAATAAAGGTGGTCAGAGATGCCAGTGAGGTTAAATCTCCTACTGTTTAATGAAAAGGTGACGCACCAAAGGCAGGGTACAGTAAAACTACACAGAGGGAGAAAAGAGAGGATTCAAAGGTCATTCTTAAAACATGATCCGTCTGTCTGTCCACCACACGTTCAGTCCGACAGGTCGCTGCCTGGGTGCGGAAGCTCCGTGTGGGTGGCAGGTGACGTTCGGGGAGGGCCGCCGGGACAAGGAAGGGGCTGGACAGGCACAGGGAAGGAGCGGGAAGGGGGGCTCAAGTGCACTGGTGATATCACTTTTAAAGTACAGAGAAAAAGGGGAAGATTCATTCAGAACTATCAGCTCCCCCCCAACCCTTCCTCTCATCCATCCGTCCGTACGTACATCAACCTGTCCAATCTGTAACTGATCGAAAGCAAAACGCTGAAAGAGCGTAACAGAGAGAGCGCCGTGTCTCTCGCCGCCTCCTTGTGTTTTTCCATCGCTCTCCCCGTCGGTCCATCCATATGTTTTGTTTGGTGTGTATGTGTGTATCTGCCAGTGTCGGGTGTTTAGTAGTGCTTCTCACCTCCCTGCTGCGTGTTTGTGTGTGTGTACGCGTATATCAGTATCTGTATGCGTGTGTGTGCACGTGCCATAGCGCTCATACGGCGTACAGTTCATAGATCTTCTTGGCACAGTACGCCAGGGCCGCCAACGCTATCGTGTTGTGCAGTCTCTTTCTGTGCACGTCGTCCCGCCGAACCAGAACCACCGGCGTGGAGGAGGTGAGCGTGTGCAGCGGCAGCCGCGAGAGCTTCTGACTGTCGTACTCAACCTGGTATTTGCAGCAGGGGTCGAACTGCCAGGAGATGCCGTAGAGCGTGGCGCAGGCCAGGCTCAGCGCGCCAGCGGGGAGCGCCACGTAGCGGGAGTACTCGACGGGAAGGGCGAGCGGCGTCAGGAGGCAGGCGGCCCCTGCCAGAACGGCGGATTTGTGCAGGCAGTTTCCCACAGCCACCCAGCGGGCCGTCTCGTCACCGATGCGCGTGGGTTCGATTACGATGTAGCGGTACTGCGCCTCCAGAGCCTGCTCCAGCTCGTACTCGAACTGTTCCTGTGCATTCTCGCCGTTGTAGATCTCGTGGACGATGTAACACTCCGTGGCCGCCATCACTCCCCTGAAGAAAGAGATAAAAAGTGAGAATCCGTCAATCCAAATCAATCCCATTTCAGATTCTGTAAACTCTGTTTATGAACCTTAAATGTTTTAATCTGATTCACAAATTCATTTACATGCACCAGTTGGCGCATTTATTTTAATTGGAGAAAACCAACCACAGAACCAACATCGCAGAAGCTACACGGTTTTTTAGCAAATATTTAGTAAGCATTCAGTCTGCTCAACTGACCAGTTTGTAAGATGAATATAAAAAAGACATAAAAACAAATGTAAACACACACTACCAGTCAAAATGTTTGGACCGTTCTTCTGACGTCTCTTCTGCTCACCAAGCCAGCATTTATTAGATTGAAAATAGAGCAAAAGCAGATATATTGTATTTTTACTATTTAAAATAACTGCTTTCTATTTGAATACATTTTAAAATGTAATTTATTCCTGTGATCAAGGCTACATTTTCAGCATCTTTACTCCAGACTTCAGTGTAACATGATCTTTCTGAAATTATTCTTATTTGCTGATTTGCTGTACAAGAAACATTTTATTATATTTTATTATTATAATCCATATTTAAATACAAAGATCAGCATTTATCAAAAAAAAAGAGGCTTTTGTAACATTATACACTATACTATTCAAAAGCCTGGAGTAATTATTTTGGAAAAGAAATGATAGACATTAATACTTTTATTTAGCAAGGATGCTTTAAATTGATCAAAAGTGATGATAAAGACATTTATACTGTTACAAAGGATTTCTATTTCAGATAAATGCTCTTCTTCTGAACTTTCTATTCATCAAAGAAACCTGAAACAATTCTGCTCAGCTGTTTTTAACATAACAATGAATGTTTTTCATAATTTATGAGCAGCAAATCAGAATATTAGAATGGTTTCTGAAGGATCATGTGACTGGAGTAATGATGCTAAAAATTCAGTTTTGAAATCACAGGAATAAATTACATTTTAAAATATATTCAAATAGAAAAGTTATTTAAATAGTAAAACTGTTACTGTTTTTGATGTACTTTGGATCAAATAAACGTGTTCTGGTAGTGTACACATCATTGCACTGTGTATGAAGTATTTTTGAATGTAACGGGAAAACAACTTATTTTTTATATTTATTCAATTTAAGAACTACATCGAAAACCAGTGTAATAATGTCTCTGGAGCTACTGAGAGTATAATTGTTGTTTTAGCATGTCAGATGAGCTTTTTAGCTAATACTTAGTAAATATTTAGTCTCTTCTACTGACTAGTTTGTAGGACGCAACTAAACATGCTCACATTCGTGAGACTTATGAAAACATATCAAACATACAAAAAGGAATTATTACATTTGATTGAGAAAACAGATTTAATGCTTAATTCTTTAATACTTTATAATAATCATTTTATCATTTCAAATCTAAAATTTTATTTAGACGGAGCTCAATCGTCGCAGAGACATTTACATGAATGCTTTTCAGTCCAACTGAGCCTTAAAAGTTTATTTTGCTGCATGTAAATGCAACTACTGAGATTTACTAGGTGTGGAGAAAAAAAAAGTCAAACTGGTTTTACAGATACTTTAATGCCAGCTTCAGACGGGATGACATTTCCTGTGCTTTTCCCTTGAAATTTTATGCTTAATTATGCAAACAATATTTTTAAATGACTGTATAAAATACAAAATGACCTTACATTCTGGTCTTTATTAGATATGACCAGTCTCGCGTTATCTAAATCATCCACACCATCTGAGGCCTGAGTTCACACAGTGAGACAAGAAACTTTTGAGCGATGTTACAGAAGCATAAAAGCTGATAAGAACCTTTTAATATGTACAATGAAAGACCCTTTGCTCATGTATATAAATAAACACTTGTTATTTCAAAATGGCCATTATTTTAGAAAATACTAAGCTGCTAATTAATCGACAGAGACAAGTGAGAGCGGTCCGCGTTTTGAAACGGTTAAATAAATGTAACGCATACTGTCAGTTTAACTAGCAGTGCATTAAACAACCATACTTTTTAGCGGAAAAAAACACCATTTCTTTCTGTTTTCCAAACATCAGCGGCAAAGACGAAAGTTAGTATAAAAGCCTGCTAACTATACACATCTCCTTGAAACCCGCTGTCATGGCTGTGAAGCGGTATTTTAACTTGTTCCTCTCGTGTCATTTCGTTTAATACAAACTGCTAAGAACATGAGTAATAGATGTCAAGATTTCAGATGTAACTGCCATAAAAAATACATTTTTTGCTGGTCTCCGGACTGCTAATCAGTTAAGAGACCCCAGTGTCAGTAAGCTAATCAAAACAACACATGAGCTCTATTCAAACAATGTTTTTTAGTGTTTGCGGCTCCACAAAACTCCAGACGACCTAGTATTTTAAGGATAGTGAACTAACGTACATTTTGCATAAAGCCTAAAAAAATCACATCACGTTTTACGAAATAATGACAGGTTTTAGTCTAACTGACCTCTCCCTGTTGACTGGGACACCGCGCCTCCTTCCCAGCGACGCCATCTTGAAAATGCAACGGACTAGACTTGACGCAAAACCCGTCGCGGTGCACTTTGGTTAATGTATTTCTCCGCTCCAGCTGTACTATTAATGTTTACAGTTTTCGAACACATCAAAGAGACTACAAATCCCGTCAACTACTTTACTTAAGGACCCTACCATCTGAACAGAATGTGTAATAATATTAATGTTTGCTTTGTTTTGTTTACGACAGTTGTTTTTACTATATGAAACACATTATTTCGTCCAACAGACCAGTAAATGATTTTGATTGTGGTTTAATCCGTCAGGCTATGTAAATTAGGCTTGTGTTTTTGAATGGCTGAGGTGACCAATCGAAAGCAAGGACAACACTATGGGGCTTTTAGTAGGACAAACCATTCCCAAAGCGAATGCAATCGTTGCACTAAGAATGTGGTCTGACAAAATGATTTAACTGTTTTGTAGCGTGTCCAAAACTTTCGGTTATGTTATTAACGTGAATGCGATCAACAAGGCACTCACCCATAATGTGGTCGGTTCTCGTTTATGCGGTGAGTCCCGTCTTCTTACGGCGCTCACGGAGCTGGTGCATAGGGGGTTGGGGGAGAGCCGTGTTATAACAAATACACGGTGCTCGGGAACACGTGCAGGGTTTGCGCTCTCTGTCTCCCCCAGTAGTGATGGATTGCATAACATAAACGCATTGAAAACAATAATTTTGATATCTTGGGGAAACAAATTAAAATGCACTACCAGACAGTTTTATTAATATTTTATTTAATAAAGTTTTCAAGTTAAAATGAAAACGTCTTAGCAAGTATATGTTTGATACATTTTTTATATATATTTTCTTTCTTTTTTTCATTTTATATATAGTTTTTATTTCAAGTAACAAAAATATATTAGTTGACTAATTACAATTGTTCCCTTTCTTAAAAATACGTTGAATTTACGCTACCAGTCAAAAGTTTTTAAAAAGTTCTACTTTGATTCAAAATACAGCAAAAACAGTGAAATATTTTTTTTTAATTAAAATAACTGCTTTTTATTTGAATGGCTTTTAAAATGTAATTTATTCCTGTGATTTCAAAGCTGAATTTTTAGTATTATTACTTCAGTGTCACATGATCCTTCAGAAATCATTTTAATATTTTGATGCAGAAATGATGCTGAAAATGTAGCTTTGATCACAGTAATAAATTACATTTTAAAATATATTCAAATAAAAATATAGAATTTACTGTTTTTGCTGTACTTTGGATCAAATAAATGCAGGCTTGGTGAGCAGAAGAGACTTCTTTAAAAACTTCAACATCTTACTGTTCAAAAACATTAATTTAACATTTTCTTTAAGAAAGGGAACCATTATAATTATAGTCAACTAATACATTTTTGTTTCTTGAATATACTGTATGTATATATATATATATATATATATATATATATATATATATATATTTTTTTTTTTTATCAAACCTATAGTTGCTAAGATGTTTTCATTTTAACTTGATGTACTAAAACAGCTTAAGACTGAAATACAAAATAATAATTACAATAAAAATATTTTTAATTGCAAAAACAATAATTAAAACCTAAAAATATAAAAATGAAAATGATAATTGTGTCTCTATGTAATACTTAAATGAAACCGAAGGGAACTAAAAAACAAATTCCTTTAGAATAAAATTTGATTTTACAGGAGCATATTGAATATTCATGGGAAACATAAAAAAAAAACTGTACTAGAAAAATCCAAACTGAGTAAAACAAAAAAACTGAAAAATTAATTTAGTCATTATTTAGTCACCCTAACATCATTCAAACCTGTTTGACTTGTTTCGTTTAAGAAAAATATTTATCTTTAAATCCATTCTTTAAAAACAAAATCTTATACAACATGAAGGCGAAAAAAATGCACTGCTTATGAAATGCTAAATATTTTAATATTTAAAAAAAACATGATTCAAAAATACACACACAATGATAATACACCATACTCACGGACATATACACTCGTAAACCAAGTTTTATTTTAATTTTTTTTAATTCAAAACCATGAATAGTAATATTAAGAGTACATAAGTGTGTAAAAACAGATGAATTTCAGGCATCTTTAGTCTGTATTACATCACAAGTTGACATAACAGAGCCCAGTTGTTTTACTTGAAAAAGATAACCTTCATTATCATCACCAGAAAGATCACGGTCATCAATGGTGTCAGCACAGAGCATGGCATGATGGTCTGCTCCATGTGCTGTCTAACCCTGCAAACAGCCAGTTTTGCTCAAGGCAGTTCATCTACTGACTTTTAATAAAACCCCTGGGATTTTTGGGAGTAACTAACATACACTGACACTCACACGCTCGGTTATTCAATGCATACACACACACACACACACACACACACACACACACACACACACACACACACACACACACACACACACATCCAACCACATGTAACAGAATCCTCTATGCAGAGGTGCTTTATTGTTTTTAGAAAGTGTGCATCCTGAGAGGTTCGGCCCTGCGAGTATATGGGCAGGCGATTGTCTCCAGAGTCTGAGCTCTTCACTGGCCATTGTATACACAGACACACACATGCAAAAGCACAAGATCAGCCTTCAACATGCACAGATTAAAAGTCGCTTCTGACAGGACAATTGTGATGTCCTTAAAACTCCATACCAGGCTGAATGTGCACGCTCTGCGCATGTGGGAACACAACGTGTACGTGTGTATTTTTCTCGTGAGCACCGCTAAATCTGAAGGTGTAAGGTCAGAGAGGCATATGGAGTCTAACGTCACTCTTACGATCATATCAGAGAGCTGATATTTTGAGTTCATAATGGGTGTCATAATCCTCTCACTTCTCTGGATTGGCTTGAAAAAAGTCCACACTCTTATCTGTCCTAAGGAAATGTTTTGGAGTTTCAGATCTCTCCCCTTCTTAAATCGCACTCACTCGCAAACAAAAAAATGCATTTCTTTCTTTTGTGGAGTTTCAAGACCAGTCAGACAGATTAGGGAATCCCCAAAGATACCCATCCCACCCAATCCCAAATCATCATCGTCCCCCTCTCTTGCT
Source organism: Garra rufa (assembly GCF_049309525.1). Taxonomy (NCBI): domain Eukaryota; kingdom Metazoa; phylum Chordata; class Actinopteri; order Cypriniformes; family Cyprinidae; genus Garra; species Garra rufa. Next base: position 46,871,900 of record NC_133361.1, read on the forward strand.
CTCAGTGGAGGACGCGCTCCAAGTAATGGGGGTGAGGGTTTTCTTTGACGTATTTCTGGATGTACCAGCAGGTTAAATGGGCTTTCAGGTCCTCCTCTACCACAAAGTCCATTGCAGCCTAGCAAAAACAATCACAAACTATATTTTAATGCACAACAAGGAACAACGTAATATCATCATTTATACAGCAGTTCTTTCTGGTCTTTAAATCTGATTGGCTAGCAAATAGGGATGGGACGATAAATCGTTGCAAAGCGAATCGAGAAATGATTCAGAAACGATTCTGAGATTTCTGAACACATCATGATTCTGAGCATAGTTTTGAACAGCAGATGGCACTGCTTGCTTCAGAAACAGTCCTGCTCTGCTTGTTTTCAAATCCTTACATGCACTTGAACCATTTATGGTTAAAATAACCATTTATACAATTTGAAAAAGGTGAAGCGAATTACAATGGTATTTACAGTGGGCTGTGTTTACATTAATCTTGCATCATAAAAGCATTCTGAACCGAGGTAAAATTACACGATTCAGCCGAACGCACATGTGATCTTCAGCACTCTTCTTTGTGAACATTTGAGTATGCGAATAAAAACTAGATTAGAGCGCCATCTGCTGTTAAAATCTAAACTCAGAATCGATTCCAAAGAGAAACAAGACGCATTCGGAAGACCTCAGAATTGATTTATCGTCCCATCACTAATAATAAGAGTGTGATATTAGAGCAATATCAAAAGTCCAACAGCAGATTTTTGTTACGAAATGTAGTTTTAAGAGGTTTTCAGGTGAGAATGTACTTGGTTACAATTGGTTTTCAGACACGTGAGCTCCAGATCCAGTTTGTGTTGGTGATTTTAGTTTAATTGTCTAATGCCACTAGATGGCGACAAGAGACTGTTTTAGTCAGCAGTAAAGACTTTTAGATTGAAAAGGTAATGCTATAAACAGAAGTTATTTTTAGTTTGCAACAACAAATGCAAGCAGCAAAATCAGCCATAACAGATGAAAGGATATTAACATTATGACAAAGATAACGCTTTCCTCAGCAGACATTCAAACTAATGTTTTATTGTGAATATGAGATTGAGCTGAAGAATGAATGCTGTATCAGATGCAGGTAATCACACTCGCCTAGTCATAATACAGTGAGCTTTTAATACAGTAATACAATAAGCTTTCAATGAAGCAACTCAACGTTCCTTAAAGGTGCAGTGTGTAGATTTTTGCGGCATCTAGCGGTGAGATTGTGAATTGCAACCAACGGCTCCCGTCCACCGCTCACCCCTCCCTTTACAGAAGATACGGTGGCCCACACGGGATTAAGATGTTTAAAACGTAAATTAAGTAATTATATTTACTTAATAATTAAATAAAACGATGTTATTGTGAATATTACAGTTACTTGTTCATCATTGTGTCAGTGTTTTTCCGCTAGAACAACAGTGATGAAGCGCGATCTGTAGAGCAGTTTGTCCATTTAGGGCTACTGTAGAAACAATACGGCGACTTCCATGTGAGGGGACCCGCGGTGTATGTAGATATAAACTGATAATTCTAAGGTAATAAAAGCATAATGTTTCATTAAGTAGGGTCTTTATACATCCCTGAAAACATAGTTATGTATACTATATTGCATTTCTGTCTAGAGATCCTCTTAAATATTACACATTGCACCTTTAATTACTAGTTCTAAAGTTACGTTTTGGAATTAGTAACGGAGGCCTGGGCTCAACTGTTAAACTGCCAAACTGAGATTTGAGTCTGTGGCAGAAGCAAGTAATTCTGCACACACACTCGTGCTGTTGAACTGTTGTATATGTACTCATACCAGTGCGATATGGCTGTATATCCGCACCTACGGCCATGCCGATATACAGCCATATCCCACGTTTATATTACTCATGTATAAAAACCAGTTCACACTGATCTTGAGTAACCTTCTACAACCTTGGCAAGATGTTTGGCGATCTCTCGTCCTCTGTAAGCCTCAGGAACCTCGGTATGCTGCAGATCCACTGTTTTCTTCCCCACATATTCATACAACAGAACAGCCCTGTCATGGGAACCTTTAATAGAGATGCAAATATATTAGTCAGTATACAGTAAACAAAGTTATTCATGACCGTGAAGAACTGCTCAGACAAACAGGATGCATGTCTCTGCTTTGTTTTCCATTTTCACCGTCCGGGGAAACAGTCGCATAGTCGTGGGCTGGGTTTGTGTCTGTGTGTAAGCGTTATTTCTGTGAATACAACTCTTTATTTGTATGCGAAACCCCGCAAGAAATCAACGCAAGTCTGTTTCTGTTTCTCTGCGGTGGCTACAGAATGACATAAACGTAACGACGAGGGTTTGCTTTGTACCGATAGAAAGATGTTGGAACAGGAAGTAGGCTAAAACAAAGTCTGCATGGGATGGCTAGCGGGTAGGCTAGCAACTTAATTACTAATTCAATCAGAGAAGAAAACAAAGCTTGCGCAAAAAATGCACGAACTGACAGGCGAAACTGACTGCGGCTCCTTACGTCAAAACAAAACAACTAATAACTGCTGCATGCGTCGGATGAATCTGACTCATTAGGCGCTTGTCAAACTCGGAAAGATAACAATACGCTGATAAAATAGTTCCATTCGTTCCAGCAAAACAACTAACGTTAGTTAATGTCGTATTCCATTAACTGTTACTGTGATCAAAGCATGTAACGCTTTTCACATAAACAACAATGTAATGCGTACGTACTATATAACTTAACTAGGACGGGATTTATTAGATGCTACGTTGCGGAGTGAAATATAATAAACAAAAGGCACATTTTGCAAGCGAGCGAGCACAGTGGTTTGTTCTCCTCCCCCCGCGACCACCATCTCGTTATCTGACGCATTACTGACCGTTCAGTCGGATGCTGAATTGTCGTCGTTTCTTGTCGTGCTCCACTCGGAGAGGAGTGCTGATGTCGAGGACGTTCATCTGTGTAGCCTGGGCCATGACTACTGTGGGTCTGCTGTCAGGGGGGAGGAAGCTGTGTGTCAGTGTGCCACGGCTGATTCGACCGCGATGAGAGGCGCATTCATGCCTCGCCGAGGTAAGGACGAACATCTGATCCTGCGAAAACACCATCCACGGAAATCAGCTGTGAAGTCACGTGCTCGCCGCTGACCAATGAGGAGGCACGCGCTGTTTTGATGTTTTGAGAGCTTGCCATGCGGCCACCAGGTGGAGGTAGATGTTTGCTGTTCAGTTTTTCTTTTTGAGTGATAGAAGCTTGTTTTCTCTATTCTATTTTACTGCTTAACCGAAATCATTTAACGGTAATGTATTTAATTCATTTATTTTTAGCAGTAATTTAGCCTTAAACAGGCATAACATAAGAGTGCATAAGTGTTTTTTAAAGAAAATAATCGATTCGTTTAATCCATATATAGAGAGAGAGTGTTTTCAAGATGCATTATCAATCGGCCATATTGTAGGCACTGAACGTAAACAATGCCACTGAACCGAACGAAACTCGCATATTTTGCTGATTGCTACTGAAAATGGTCAATTATTGCCATGTCTTGGGCTGTACTAATCGGGCAGACCAGGAAAAACATTCAGAGTACTATAGACGGCCAAAAGTTATAACAAATCAAGGAGAATGTCCAAAAAACTGTCTGAGGAACTGTCTGGTGGTTGGCCAAATTGAACCAGGATTTCCAGGGCAAGAATCTTGACAACATTTGTGTTTGTTCTTATCATTTCCGGTCAGGTAGGTGAAATAGGCTAACTACTGCATCTTTACCACCTATTAACTTTAGTTTGTCCAAATATTGTGCCCTTTTCTGCTTACTAAGTCCTCCTCTATATGATTTAGCAGATTCAGCCTGTTTTTCCTTGGTTTAGACAGCATAAATTAGCAGAACAACATATGCAGTAGTACATTAACTGTGCAATCAATGCTGTCGTTTACATCCGAGTATCGCCAATATGGCCGCGCATCCAGGTAACTGACCAAACCGTGACCTAAGTGCAAACCTTCTCTAGTGGTTAATGCTGCGTTCCAGACAACTCGAAATTAGGATCTTTCCCACCTCCTATTTATAATGCTGGAACACTGCTTTAAGTCAGATTAAACATAAGTTTATAAAATAATACTTTAATTTTAGCATTTCATCAGCCGTTTTAAAACAAAAGGCAGCATTTTGTTATTTTTTTCTTCTGTTTTTGCCATAATTGACAGAAATATTTCAGCATGACATGTGGTTGATTGGAACTCACTGAAGTTGGAAGTGGGACATTTCAACTTGGATGTTCCCTCTTTCGACTTGGAACACAGCACAAAGCTATCCACCTTTTTATTCAATGCGGAAGTAAGCTTATCCACTATAGGGAAATAACTAAAAGAATAACAATGTGCTTTAAACAGTAAAAGTTTTTGCACTAATAACCATTGTGTTCATAATTAAGATAATACATTAAAATAATATGGTAAGACACACCAATTTGCAATATCAAGCAGCAAAACGAGCTGTTTTGTACAGCTACAAATAGCTGAACGCGGATGAGACCAGAAGCCAGACCCATAAAATTTACAAATTTCCTGTTCTTACAGGAAAAAAAGAAAAGTTGGATATTTCTTAAAGCTTTTTCTGTGTGTCAGTCAGATTCTTATACAAAACAGCATGTACTGTGAAAAGTGCTACACAAGTCAACATGACATTAGTTGATGATCTTATCGTGTCTATAGATATCCTGAAAACCATTTAAGACACATGACAGGTGCTGGGGTGAGGGGTCAAAACACAGTCGGCCACAGAGTTGAGTAAATGGCTTTATATCCATGCTGGTGAAGTTTTAGATCCATAATCTCGCATCCAAAGTTCACAGACTTTGCATAAGAGAAAGGAACAAACACGCAACAGAACACAAATACTTAAAAACTACAGCTCGTCCTGCCGACAGAGGATGGGTTCAAGTTCACTAATAAAAACCATAGCATACAATACATACAATATTTCAATAACAAATACTAACTCCATTGGTAGTTATTTCTGGTTAACAAGATGATCATTGTAGTGAATCAGCATTTTTCACATAAATACTCACCTATAGCACCTATCAGATTTGCATCTTGAAAACTATAAAAAGAACAGATATTTATGGGTGAATGACAGTACAACACAGAAATTGGTCCTAAGCATGATAATAAAAAAATAATAATGCATTTAGGGATAGACTCTACTAGCCAGTGTTAGTGTTAATGTAATCAGATTTTTTTTTAAAAGTGTAAGATTCTCAATCATAAACACACATACACACTAACACATACATATTATATATTCATTCTTGTATGGATGTATGTGTATTTGAACGTAAGTTTATACTGGTGTAATTTCAATTGCATTAACAATGCAAGAGCCTTAACAGCCTGGCAGTTAAGTTGATACATTCTTGGCAAAGCCAAAAGACTTTGGAATGTACTCAAGTAAGCTGTAGACATTTTTAGGGTCACGTTTAGGTGTATGTATCTATTCAAGGCCTCTCTAGTATCTTCCTCAGGGTGTTGACGACATCTTCTCCACTTTTCCAGGGCACCACACTGGCCTTAAACTCTCCAGGTTTGGCTTCCTCCATCTCCTGGATGAGTTTGTGCATTGGGAAGTCCCGACGCGGGAATGCAATATCGCCAGGTGACAGTGTGAGTGACGGGCAAAAGTCATTGGCCCCATCGCCCACGTACAAAACCTTCTGATACGGCCGTCCGCCCCTCTCTCGCACACGCTGGGCCACGTACTGCCTCACCACCACTGCTTTGCACATGTTCGCGGGGCATCGCAGGCACTTGTGGGAGTGGAAGGGACGAAGCTGCAGCCGTCCATTATCATCAAAGTGAGCCGGGTTGGTGAAAATGCGCAGAAACAGTGGGTGGAAGCCCAGGTGCTGCAGCCACGTCTCAATGAATACGGTATTAGCGTCTGACACACAAACGACTTCAAAGTCCCTTGAAGGCTGGGAGAGCAGGAAATGCATCAAAGTTGGGATGCCTGGGCAGGGAGGGAGTTTCTCCACTGTGCCTCGAATAGCAGCAGGGGTGACACCCTGTTCGGCGAGGTAGGCCAGCACACGCTGCATGTACTCATTGTAGTGGCCGGAACGGTAGGTGTCCTTCAGCCAGCCGGGCAGGACTCCACCAGGCGCCACATTAACCATAGAGTCGTCGCTGCACTCGTCCACCAGGGTCTCGTCAAAGTCAAAGAATATAAGGAAACGCCTGTCGTTAGGGGGAGGAGCTTGAGCTCTGCTTCGCTGTTGGTTCTCGTCCACTCCTGTAGGAGGATGGGGTGGGGAGACGCAGCAGTTGAAGACAGAGTCCCGCATCATGGATAGGAGGGAGGAACAGCACAGATTTCGTCTCTGATATTTGCTCTTTTTGCTCCGCCACTGCAAATGAAAAGAGCAATCTGGTTATGCCAGAATGTCAAACAGACAAAAGACAAAAGAAAAAAAAGAAGGGGAGGAAACAAAGAAAAAGCTAAATAAGCAGAATGCAGTAGCAGTTAGGAAAAAGTAAACAATGAAACCCAGCCTTGAAGTAAATTAAACCTTAGCCCTAATATTGAACAATATTGAATATTTACAAAGTCTTGCAGAGTCTCCTGCATGCTCATTGCATTTGTCAAAAATAGTTTTACCCCCAGATACAGATACAAGGTCAAACATTTCTATAAATATTGAAAAATCTGGCAATCTCTTGAATGAATTCATGAATTGAGACAACTTTATGGTTTTAAACTGAATTTCTATTTAAGCAATTTTCTTTCAATTTTTACAAAAGTTAGAAAATCAGCTCACAGTATTAAAATATAAACATGTACTTGATATGTAGTAATATTTTTTTTTATAATTTAATTCTTTAAATTATAATTTAATTTCTGATTCTGATAGCGCATTGATTTATTAACTGAGGACTGGGTTTTTATGGGTATTAAGTGGTAATCTCACAAATACTCTACCAGTCAAAAGTTTTTGAAAAGTAAGATTTGAATGTTTTTTAAAGAAGTCTCTTTTGCTCACCAGGCCTGCATTTATTTGATCCAAAGTACAGCAAAAATCAGTAAAAATTTTGAAATATTTTTACTATTTAAAATAACTGTTTTCTATTTGAATATGTTTTAAATTGTAATTTATTCCTGTGATTTCAAAGCTGATTTAGCAACTCCAGTCACATGATCCAGAAATCATTCTACTTTCTGATTTGATGTTCAAAAAACATTATTATTATTATTATTATTATTATTGTTGTTGAAAACAGCTGAGTAGATTTTTTTTAGGTTTCTTTGATGAATAGAAAGTTCAGAAGAACAGCATTTATCTGAAATAGAATTTTTTTGTAACATTATAAATGTTTTTATCATCATTTTTGATCAACTTAACCCCCCCCCCCCCCCCCCATTTTTTTGTTTCACATAAATGCTGATCTTTGGATCTTTTCTTCATCAAAGAATACTAAAAAATGTACTCAGCTTTTTAAAATATTGATAATATTAATAATAATAAAAAAATGTTTCTTGAACAGCAAATCCGCATATTAGACTGATTTCTGAAGGACAATGTGACTGCAATGTGACAATGAAGACTGCAGTACGGCTGAAAATGTAGCTTTGATCACAAGAAAAAATTACATTTTAAAATATATTCAAATAGAAAGCAGTTATTTTAAATAGTAAAAATATTTCACAATTTTACTGTTTTTGCTGTACTTCAGATCACATAAATGCAGGCTTGGTGAGCAGCAGAGACTTCTTTAAAAACATGAACATTTTTACTGTTCAAAAACTTTCGACTGGTAGTGTAAAAACAAAACTGAATTAAATAAAACATTTGTGTCAAGAGCAATGTTGCTGTTTTAAAAACTGATGTTAGGTTGTGAGTCATTTTTCCTTATGTCGATTCACAGAACTAGTTTTAAACTTTTAAGACCTCTGTATCTATAATTAAAATGCTGCAACTCACCCCTGTTCACCTTAAGCTCGCCGCTGCACAGTGTCAACCTATAACAGAAGAAGAATACAGAGAAATATGATTTCACATTTACCAAACTATAGCCTACTCACTTGTTTCCATTGAGCGAGAACAGGCTCGTTAACAGCGAACGTGCACAAAATACTGTTAATACGATATAGCCCACTGTAACATAAGTTAGATGATATCGTGATTAATTATGTTTTGCTTTAACAGCTTGTAATCAAAAATAGTTACGCAGCATATTTCTATGACCTTGGTTTCACTTTACATGCATTACAGAACAGATGATGCAACAGAAGCACCTGATTTTACGTGCGCTTCGATACTAACAAATTGCGTTAATTTCAAATATGTGTACAAAATTATGTGATGTATAAGGTAAGCAAAAAGCCCACAGCATATAAACACAAAAAATGACAAGAAATAATGGAATAATTGTCAAGTAAAACTGCAGAATACCTTGAGCCCGATGTCCAGTTTAGATGTTCATCACTACCGATGGCTGCTTTCTGCCCGGCTTCTCAACAGTGCTGGAGATTTATGGTCCGATCGTGCTTCATGGAACCACGGTGACGCGCATCGCATGGGCTCCGCCTCTCATCCATCAGTCGATCCAAACCCCACTGAGAAACTTGCTGCGATGCGCTACTGTACTGATCATTAACAGCTATGGTTTCCGACTCAGACCTTCTACAAATAAAATACACAAAGAACACCTAATTTAAAGTGAACAAATGGGTCAAAACTGGACTGGCGAAGCCTATTTGTACATTTTATTGTACATTCAGTACTTTCACTAGAGCGTGAGAATGGTATCACCTGGAAGGGGGGTTCGTAAATAATTTTACATTTTTGTACCTTTGTGTACGTATGCACTTTGTGTTGCATCAGTACAGTTGAGGTCAAAGTTTACATGCACCTTGCAGAATCGGCAAAATGTTATTTTACCAAAATAAGTTTTTTTTATATTTACTGATCTGAATAAGATATTTCACATAAAAGACGTTTACATGTAGTCCACAAGAGAAAATAATAGCTGGATTTATAAAAATGACCCGAGTTTGTCCTGAACAGTTTAACTGCTGCTGTTCTTCCGAAAAGTCTTTCAGGTCCCACAAATTCATTGGTTTTTCATCATTTTTGTGTTTGAACCCTTTCCAACAATGACTGTATGATTTTGAGATCCATCTTTTCACACTGAGGACAACTGAGGGACTCATATGCAACTATTACAGAAGGTTCAGAGCTGGGGGTGAAAACTTTTGAAGAGAATAAAGATGTGTACATTTTTCTTACTTACTTTTAATTAAGTACTGCCCTTCAGTGCTTTAAGTGGCCCAAAAGAGGTGCCGGTACTCTATTTTTTTTCCGCCTCCCCTGAGGTAACAACAACTATATTGAATGGGTTTTATATACAACAGTCAACAGACAACCTTATACAAAATAATAAATCATTTTATTAGTTTGTGGATTTGCTTGAGCTAGAAAGAGCTACTGAACATAAATAAAATGTGCACAAGGTTATTGAAAAAATACCCTTAGAAAGAGCTACTAGAAAGAGCTACTGAACATAAATAAAATGTGCAAAAAGGTATTGAAATTTTTTTTAACAAAATGTACATAAAATAAATTATAAACTACTTTGTATTTTGCTCTCTCTTGAGTCACTGCTGCTATCAGCAGCAGCACTTGTAAAGTGTTTTTTTACACAAAATGTATATAAAATAAATTATAAAATAATTTGTATTTTGCTCTCTCATTGTTTTTGTATTTTAACCGAGCAGCTGTTTGCGCGTTTTACACACCCTCTCCGGACCACGTTGAGTTGTTGACATGACAACGGCAAAAGCGACGCATGCGCTTTTCACTTGTAAAACACATTGGTGTATGGGTAATGTAGTCTCTGCTCTCGGTGGGACGAATTAGGAAGCGTGCTTGTGAAGGGCGCTCTGAAAAGCGGCAGCGCAGCCAAACGATTATAACAGATGTGCAAATGAGAGTACCGGTACGCTAAAAGCACGTTCTGGGCGCATGGAGAGGTGGCGGTACTCTCAAGAGCTATATTTAGAAGTGGCGGTACTGAGTACCGGCGCGTACCGGCCCACTTAAAGCACTGCTGCCCTTCAGAAGCTACAGAAGATACTTACATTTTTCCCAGAAGACAAGTTACATTTACTCTGATCTTCAAATGCAAAAAGTTTTCACCCCCCGGCTCTGAACCGTCTGTGATAGTTGCATATGAGTCCCTCAGTTGCCCTCAGTGTGAAAAGATGGATCTCAAAATCAGACAGTCATTGTTGGAAAGGGTTCAAACACAAAAATGATGAAAAACCAATGAATTTGTGGAACCTGAAAGACTTTTCTGAAGAACAGCAGCAGTTTAACTGTTTAGGACAAACTCGGGACTCATATACAACTATCACTAAACAAAAAACCACAGCTGTGGATCATTCAGGTAACAACACAGTATTAAGAATCAAGTGTATGTAAACTTTTGAACGGGGTCATTTTTATAAATTAAACTATTATTTACTTCTGTGGACTATTTGTAAACATCTTTTATGTGAAATGTCTTATTCAGGTCAGTACTAAATAGAAAATAACATGCATTTTGTATGATCCCTCTTATTTTGGTCAAATAATTAACATTTTGCAAGGTGTAGGTAAACTTTTGACCTCAACTTTGTATTTCCGTTTTACTCACGTTTACAAAAATATATTACAAGAGCACATTAAAAATTTACGCTTGTAAACAGCAACAATGTGCCACTAAAAGCATACGCAGCCCTTTGTAAATTTTATGGGTCTGGCTTCCGGTTTCATCCACGTCCAACTATTTTTTTAGCTGTACAAAACAGCTCGCAAATTGCTGTGTCTTACCATATTATTTTAATCTATTATCTTAATTATGAGAACACTGGTTTGTACTGCAAACAGTTTTACCATTTCCTGCACATTGCTATTCTTCTCTTTACTATAGCAGATAATAAACCAGAAGTCCCACCCATACTTTCGTGTTGAAAAAGGTGGATAAGTGAATCCTAAGCGAGTGCAGTTTGGACGCAGAGGCACTACCGAGTTTAGTCTAGTAATAACATCCTGTACTTTATAGTTCCCTCTGAAGAGAAATGCTTATGACAGCATTTTACAAAAAATGGGAGGAGTGGAAAAGAGAACTTGTTTGTCATTATCACCATTTCCAAACAGGAAAGTCTTGCTACTGGCATTTATATCAGTCTATATAGACTACTCTACATTCAAATGAACTCTTCTACAGATCTATGTTGGGTAGAAGATACAAGTGAGGCTATTGATTTATTCTGAGAGCATAAGGGAAGCCATCAATGCAGTTGTATACGTAACTCAACACAGATAACAATATCAAATCTGTGACATTGTGAAGAAAAACAATGAATGCGAATGCCATTTGTTTCATTTTCATCACCAGAGTTCAACGAGATCAGTGACACTCTAATCACATGCTGACGTATTACTTCTGCATTCAACACACACACACACACACACACACACACACACACACACACACACGTCTGGTTTGCTATCCTTGGCGTAATGCGTGGGAGATTTTCTATTGCACACGTCATATTTTCTATCACCCTACACCAAACCTACCTCTCACTGGAGACTGTCTGCATTTTTACATTCTCAAAAAAATCATTCTGTATGATTTATAAGCTTGTTTCCTCAATTTAGGTCCTATGGTGACACAAATCCCTATGAGTCTGTGTGTATTCAGGTTTAAGTCCCCACTGAGAAAAACAGGAACACACACATTGGATTTCCATGCTTTATGGGGACTTTCTATAGACATAGTGATTTTTAGATGGTACGAACTGTATTTTCTATCCCCTTTGCCTAACCCTACCCCTAAACCTACACATCTTTTGCATTTTTATAAGCTGCTTTCCTCATTGGGACCAAAAAAATGTCAAAATTTACTGGTATTACTATACTTGTTGGACATTTGGTCTAGGAATACCAGGCGCACACACACACACACACACAGTATAGTGTGTTGTTGTACATAAAGCTAAACTTAATTGTATAAAACATCTAAAAGGTGCTTGTCTTAAAACAAATGTAAAGATTCAAAGCGAGACTAAACCCAAAGCAACCTGCATAACTTTATCTAATCTTCACTAGTCTAAACAAGTTCAAAGGTATAAAGAAATTGAGGTCATGATCACGAAACAGGCCCTTTAGTCATTAAAAATGACCCACTTCTCAAATTAATGCTTTTTGCCTGCCCAAACACAATTAGGTTGTACACATACACAAATTCAGACAAGTGAGTTGTGCTTGTGGCTAATTCAGTTTTTACTTCTTTAAAGTTAGCAGAAAGTGTTAAATGAACAATATAAAAAAAGGCCCAACATTAATGCAAGTCCATCATGGTGTTGCAAAAAAAACATGAAAACAATACAAAACAGAAATCAACAAAGGTCAGATGTTTCTGTACCAGACACAACGCTAAAAATAAAACACTGCTGAGAGGGTAGAGAGGTTGAAACAGACTAGCTGAGAAGAGATTTGATTAAAAACACCTCACAAGAATAAACATTATTATGGTCTGCTTATTTTTCTTATCTAGCAAGGTTTTATTAGAAAGTGCATTCCATCAACCCGATGGAGAATGGAGAGAATCAGACAAAAAGCAGCCCGAAACACATTATGATTGACAGCCACCTGAAGCAATAAGACTACTTCTCAGATGAGAAGGGCAGGGCATGAGATAAAACACAGCTTCTTACAGGACAAACTATAGAGTTCTTTGACACATAACAAAGGATCCCCAATTGATTCTCTCCATTTTCCAACAGCCAGCCATCTTTCACATGTCAGACACATGATAAACAATTCTTTGTCAGTTGCGCAAACCTCTAACTTGGCAGTAAAGTGCAGAGGACAGATGCCTTTGTCTAAGGAGAGAGAACAAAAATAATTCACAATCAATCAATCAGCCGAGTCTGATTGACTCAGGACTTTCAATCAGGGTAATCTGTGCTGCTCCTAACATCACTATTTAACACATAAGCAACCATTTTAACACTCACTCACTCACTCACTCACTCACTCACTCACTCACTCACTCACTCACTCACTCACTCACTCACTCACTCACTCACTCACTCACTCACTCACTCACTCACTCACTCACTCACTCACTCACTCACTCACTCACTCACTCACTCACTCACTCACTCACTCACTCACTCACTCACTCACTCACTCACTCACACACACACACACACACACACACACACACACACACACACACACACACACACACACACACACACACACACACACACACACACACACACACACACACACACACACACACACACACACACACACACACACACACACACACACACACACACACACACACACACACACACACACACACACACACACTAATCATCTGCATGATAAAGAATCATGTACCAGGAAAAGGACAGAGAGCAACTAAAAAGCAGCTTTTGATACCAGCACCACAGGCATAAGATCATTAAAGACACACACACACACACATTCACACACAATCTCCTCTCCTACATTCGGTTGAATACGTGATTAAAAACGAACCCTTCCAACCCATCTCACAAGCACGCATCTCAAGTCAACATAGAAATCCAATTTCCTTTTTAAAAAAGTCTCACAGAGCATGTTCATCTACTTTATACAAATAAAAATATTGGTTAAGTGAGTTAGCTTGTATAGAACATACAGTAAAACTAATGAAGATCTTTTTTCGCCTTTCATTGCAGTCTTCCTATGACACATCACAGCATTGGTCTTCCTTAACAGTCTCAACCTCCGACTGAACACGCCGGAGAGCTACAGGCATTACCCAGTAAGCATATTTTATTTTATTTAAAAAAAAGAAAAAAAAGAAAGAAAGTAAGAAAACTCCATATTTGAATAAAACCACTGACAACCACAATCAGGCAACAGAAACGTTTCAGTCATTTAGACTACACTGAGTTTACTGCTTAAGTGCTGTATACTAAGTTTTGTGTAATGACTTGGTGTATATGATTCGTTATGTAGAATATGAACATTTTCCGTTGTCGGGAAGACCTGCATTTCTAAAAGAGGTTACACTGCATTTTGAAATCTAGACCTTTAAACCTGTGAACGTTTGAACCCGTAGATCCTTTGCAACAGCAGCTGAGTCGATAAAGAGTTAAGAGAGAAACATGTTTGTGCCATTGAAATCCCAATGACCCACTGTTTTGATCGTTGTGACAGAGTTTAAGTGAATCCGAGTAATGCTTTAGGAAGTTTGTTGCTCTTGTGTTGAGATCAGTTCACAGCTGTCTAACAATCCTGTTTGGTCACGAGTGCTAGTGGCAAGTTGGTTTGTAGTATCAGTTTTGTATCACACACACTCTCACACACACACACACACACACACACACACACACACACATACATACATAAACATTGCATTTGACTGAGTTCCAGCTTCCTGTGAGAATTAGACAGATGTATGATGTCCGTCCGCTCCGCTCTGTTCTCCAGCGAGCACCTGATTTCACATTAGTGAGTTTGTGTATGAGAGAGTGTTTCAGTGGTGTTGCGGAGCGGCGCCTTGTCGCAGGTACGCGTCCTCGTGCGCGCAGTGGTTTATTGGCTCGCTTTTGAACAGGGCAGGGGGAGGGGGCAGGACAGAAGGCTGCACTGAGATTTGCTGAGGGGCGTGGCTCGTCATGGGGGCGTGTCCTGTGTGATGGACAGGAGTGTGAGTGTGTGCGGGGTGAAGCTGTGCGGGCACCGTCTGCATGTGCAAATGAGAGAAGCTGTGAGCGGTGACCGCCCGTTGCGGTAGGGGCCCTCCAGCAGCGGGACTGATCATTACGGGGCCAACGGGCGTCGACTGAGCGGGCTGGGTTGGGCTAGGGGTGTGGCTTGAAGACGGCGTGTGGCCGGTGAGGTGAATGGGAAGCGACATGGTGGCAGGCTGAAGGGTCACCGGGCTGGTGACCCGGAAGCACTTTTCTCGGTGCGCCTTGAGCATGTTGGAAAAGCGGAAACGCTGGCCGCAGATTTCGCAGGGGTATGGCTTTTCACCCGTGTGCGTGCGCCGGTGCCGCTTCATGTTGGGCCGACTGGTAAAACTCTTCCCGCAGATCTCACAGATGAATGGTTTCTCACCTGAAGGGAAATAAAAAGATGGCAGAGAAAAAAAATGAGATCTCGTTTCGTTCACTGGCAGTACAGCTACACGGAGAGCAGGATTTAAACATGTGGTGTCTGATGTTATTATAGAGGACATCTGGGAGTGTTTAACCACAGGAGTTTAAATGTGTCCGCTACAAGGTTAGACTTGAAGAACCAAGTGGAGGTTAGGGAAAAACATCAGAAAGACTCTAAAATTAGTCTAAAATTGCACATACAGGAACAAGAAACCTAAGTGAATTAAAGAAAACAAGAGCAATTTATTTTAAATCTAAGTCTCCACACTAAAACAAATTAACCTTTTTGAACGGAACTGTTCTACTATTTTAGTATTTTTTATTTTTTTTTTGCATAAAAAACATTTTTGAGCAGGTCATATGGGTTTTCGAAAAATAGCTTTTTTGCAATTTATAACGTAGCTATCCTTCAATGTAAATATTTCGCAAAGTTGTTATTGAAAAATTGCATGATAAATAAAGATACCATGAAAGTGTCGGCTCAGAATCGTCGTAACGAGTCAAAATTTTTTTCGAATCTTCTCCGTTACTGATATACGTCACTAGGTAACACATTAGCATAATCTCCATCTGCCCACCAAACATGTACAGTCTGCTAGTTAGTGTGTTTACATCATGTCGAGAAGAAGCTGTGTTCTGCACTGTTTTGTTTTATTGCCAAAAGATGATGATGTGAAGAATCAGTGGTTAAAATCTATTTTTTCCACGATACAACAGCAATACAACTCGAAACATTTGTTGTATGCTCGTCATTTTTAGAAAGGACTGCTTCTCTAATGTTGGCTTTTGTCTTCTTTGCCTTCTAATCTTTTTTTTTTGGACTAACAAGCATCTCCGAACCACAACCTGTAAGTACGATTGATACATTATGTGTACATTTTCAAGTGAATGCTCAAAATATCTAGTTTTTTGTGCTAATATGTGATGTATACCTAGTGCAGCTTTAGGTTTCCAGATAAACCATGGTAGTACTGTCTTACTGAAATAGTTCTAATAATTTGAGGGGGGTCTTCTGTTAAAAATCATGTTCCGAGGTGTAAAATAAAAAATTTTTTGTCAGGGTTCCCCTGGTAAATTTGCGTCCAGGGGCTATATATGATGTAATTGGGGTCGCTTCAACCCGTGTGAATCAAAAACAACCGCAGACTTGGTAACACAGATGGTAGTGCTCACTAACTTGCTCAAGTACTCCTCTCTGTGCCAATCACAACAGGTTTGGCCAGCTGACCAATCAGAGCAGAGTAGGCTTATGGAAGTGAGGGGTTTACAGACAAAAAGCTGGTTCGACTCCAACACAATATTAGGACACCAAAAAAATCAATGACCTGCTCTTTACAACAATGTACACAGGTTTTTGGCATACAAAAACTATATTTACAATAGCCATATTTTAATTTAATAGAACTAAATGGGTGCTGATGTTATATTAAAGGTTGTATCAGCGATTTCTAGCCTAAAACATAAAGTGTCAAATTCAGCTGAGCTTTCTTCACGATCCGCTCGCTGCCTGCCCCATAAATTGTCTGTGAAAAAACCGCGTCTCTCTGGTTAGCCTAGGGTCCGAGATATGCCAAAAAAACAATCGGCACTACCAACCTTTCCACAGCAAAAACAAACAGTGTTCCAACCAATCAGCGTCAGGGGGTTCGTGTTGTGGACTTTCCTACTGGTGCAGGGATGTGAGGGAGGCGGAGCGAAAGTCCACAACACCAAACCCCTGACGCTGATTGGTTGGAACAATGTTTGTTTTTGCTGTGGAAAGGTTGGTAGTGCCGATTGTTTTTTTGGGATATCTCGGACCCTAGGCTGACCAGAGAGACGCGGTTTTTTCACAGACAATTTATGGGGCAGGCAGCGAGCGGATCGTGATGAAAGATCAGCTGAATTTTACACTTTATGTTTCAGGCTAGAAATCGCTGATACAACCTTTAAATACAAAACCCTAATAAATGTCTAACAAGTTTGTGTTGGTCTGGGTTTCAGAATATACAGTTATGGCCAACCTCAATTTTACTCTAGTCCTAAATGCAAATGGATTAAGAAACAAACAAACCAACCAATATTTTTAGGAAAACAATTAATTCCTGTGAGTCCATATAATGCAATTGTCTGAATACCTCAAAGCTAAAACTTCAAAAACCACAACGCACTTATGTCACACTTCAGAACGTGCCGACGTTTACATCAAACATGAACCCACATTTAACAGTTTAAAAGATTTAAAATATTAGTATTTTTCACACACCCACACACTTATTTCACTTCGGCTGACATTAGCCCATTTACAAGTATGACTTTATTGGTAAACACAAATATGCTTTTCACATAGGCAACAGCGTTCTGGCTTTTTACCGGTAAGAGACCATTCACACATCAGCACCAAAATGCTGGTAAATTCTGTGATGTCAGTCATCGGAAACAAACTTTAAAGGAACACTCCACTTTTTTTGGAAATAGGCTCATTCTCCAACTCCCCCCGAGTTAATAAGTTGATTTTTACCGTTTTGAAATCCATTCAGCCGTTCTCCTGTTCTGGCGATATCACTTTTAGCATAGCTTAGCATAGATCATTGAATCCTATTAGACCAATAGCATCACGTTCAAAAATGACCAACGAGTTTCCATATTTGTTGTATTTAAAACTTGACTCTTCTGTAGTTATATCGTGTACTAAGACCGGTGGAAATGCAAAGCTGCGAGTTTCTAGGCTGATAAGATTAGGAACTACACTCCCATTCTGGCGTAATAGTCAAGGAAGTTTGCTGCTGTAATATGGCCGAAGCAGGAGCAGTAATATCACGCAGCACATGTGCAAATGCTAAACTAGCTGGGAACTCATTTCTGATAATACTCCGCCTGCTTCGGCCATATTACGGCAGCAAACTTCCTTGACTATTACGCCGGAATGGAAGTGTAGTTCCTAATCTTATCAGCCTAGAAACTCGCAGCTTTGCATTTCCACCGGTTTTAGTACACGATATAACTACAGAAGGGTCAAGTTTTAAATAGGACAAATATCAAAACTCGTTGGTCATTTTTGAACGTGATGCTACTGGTCTAATAGGATTCAATGATCTATGCTAAGCTATGCTAAAAGTGATATCGCCAGAACAGGAGAACGGCTGAATGGATTTCAAAACGGTAAAAATCAACTTATTAACTCTGGGGGAGTTGGAGAATGAGCCCATTTCCAAAAAAAGTGGAGTGTTCCTTTAAAAGCCATGCCATTGTTTTTTTTTTTATTCGCACACTTGAGTAGCAGCGCTTTAGTTTCACTATTTGTCCAATTTGACAACATTTTTAAAGTCTGAGTGTCAGACTCTTATAAACACGAGATGCGCGTAATAGTATTAAACTGCAGAGCTGCAGCGCTGATGAATGGAAAAGAAGGCTGGGTCTCGAGCGCAATACTTTGAAAAAGCTGCAAGACAAGGCGGAATGATCAAAGATGTCCATCCAGTGCATATTTACATAGAAACACTAATTTAAAAAAGCAGCAGAGCTTTGCAAACAGCTCAGAGCAAATCACAGCATCTCTATAAGAACGCTATGATTGGTTTTTTTGGACCAAAGCAGACTTCATTCGTCAGCTTATACCGGTAATCTCATTCTGCATTCATACAGAGCAATTTATCAGCAATTTACTGGTAATGTTACAATTTGTTATAAATTGCCAGAACTAATTTACTGGTATTTTTCAAAAAGGTCCTGTTCACACAACCTTTTAAACGTAAGTTAATGGTGATATACCAAAAAAAAGAAAAAAGAAAAAAAAGAAAAAGGATTACCGCTGTGTTAGTTTTGTGTAAAAAAAAAAATTTAAGTGTTAAATTTAAGGGATTCACACACTTGCATTATATGGACTCACAATGATTAAATTGAACAATTGCAATATGGACCTGCCTCACTCCTTTTTTTTTATAAAAACATTACAGAGACAGGTTTTAGATGAAAACTGTGCTTGTTGCGATGTTTTTGCATGATTTTTTTGGGGCCACTGTAGATTAGAAAAATCATTATTATAGTAAAAGTAACTGACAAATGTATGCAAAAGATAACAATAGAGTCTTTTTTATCACCATGGGGTCAGCTCACCTGTGTGCGTCTTCATGTGCTCGTCGAAATACTGTTTCATGTTGAAGTCTTTGCCGCACCACTGGCACATAAACTGCTTGTGTCCTATATGAATGCTCATATGGGACCGCAGCTGGTATTTGTACTGGAACCTCTCATCGCAGTTCTGCACACACACACAGAAATAGACAGCATGTGGGTGGATGCTGTTTAAGCCTCACTTCAAATCAGGGCCAGACTGAAGCAATCCCAACTTTGTAATATGCCCATAATAACCTGTCATTACGGTTCATAAGCCTGTCATTGACATACTATTTATAGGAATCAGGCCAATCCCACTCATCTAGACTTTTACACTGCACCCTTAAGTGAAACCAGTGAGCCCCACCCTGACCACCCTCATTGGGTGTAAACCCCTAATGCATTAAGGAAAAGATGTCCCAAAGAACAGCAGAGGGAAAAACCAAAAGAGCTATTACAGTTATTAAAGATTCTACATTATTCAAAATGACACTGATTTTAACAGTGATGAGACGAGATTCCACCAACAAGCAGTTTGTCCATTCATACTAAGGCTGAGAATTTTATTTATTTAAATATTTGCAAAATTTAAATTACATTCAAATTATAAAAACAATTTCAGAAAAGTGAACGGAAGATTTTTAAAGTCAACAGTCCACAAGAGGGCGCCAGTAATATAAACGAAACAACGTGTTACACTGTTTGAACAAAAACGTTTTAAACTAAAGCACAAATTACTTTAACAGTTAAACTGGTTAGTTCCAAAAAACATCTTTCTCCATTAATAACTTTAGCTGTGTTTTTTGCGTATTCAGACAAACTGCCACTGAATTAAATACGAATGTTAACAAATGGCCAAGTAGTCCTTACTTGGTCAAAAAGGCCAAAAGAGTCATTCAAGGTGAAATAACCAATATTTACATGCTGAGTTTGCTTAGAAATATAACAAATGCATTTTCTGTTGTGTATTTACACATAAACACACAGAGCTCTCGTCACAGACTGACAAACAGCACTTTTAGAATAGCTCTAGTCTGACGGCAACACTGGTTACGTTAATGAGCCAAAAGATGTCAGTAAACAAATGTAACAAACTAAATGCTATGAACGGTAATAAGCAAATCTTTATACACTGTCTTATTCAAATATACAGAAATACAGTGTTGTTTGTGTGTCAACATCCTGCTGTGGATCTGGCATTTTACAGCATTTGCCAAAAACAAATTTAAGATGTAAATATGGACAGGCTGGAATAGCACACATTTACGAATATAATTATCATTTTAATATTGTTTGCTTTATACTCTTACACTTTGGAAATGTATTTTAGAGTTTTCAAACGACGCATTAATAAAGAGACAAAACCACAAATAAATGGAGGTTCAAGTTGGGGAAATCAAACAGTGGGGGATGTATATACTGTACCAAATTCAACAGCTTAGATGTGCATCTATTTAGGACTTTCTAGAGCAGAAAAGGGGTTTATGTGGTGCAGTGGTTTGTAACTAGGTTTGGTTCAGGAACCAGACTTTACATTGGGCATCAAACAAGGATTCAGCCTGTACCAACCCTGTAACCAGTATTATATCTTTTGCCTTGTATAATCAGTTTTTTTTAATGGTTTTCTCTACCTGGTCTCATGACACATACGTACATCCGGGAATTTTTCGCAAGGCGCAAAATACGTACCAATAAGTATATTTCACTGCAGTTTCTAACAGAAATGAACACTAGAGGCGATAAAACAGCGAGCACTTATAATCAGTTTCATACACAGTTATGATTACAGCTCCATATGTTTCACTTTCTGATGTAACAAGCTGACACAGCCGGCGTAGAACTGAACTTAGGATGCAGAATCCTTGGGTACGAATCCCGTCAAAAAACAGGACTCACAATGAAAGAGCTAAAAGATGAGAGGTCGAAAAACAAGCTAAAACAGCATGCTTGTGATTGTGTTTTTATGTCACATTCGGTTTTGTTCATACTATTGTGTAGGTTTAGGTGTAGTGCAAATGGTACGTTATTTAAAAACGTCACGGAGCATTAGTTATAGTGCCACTCAACGGACATTTCAAGTCAGAACTGCAGTGACATACAAAACCAACGACACATAAAACGTACCATATGTACGTTCATCTGTTCGGGGGGGGGGGGAAAGCATGACAATCAGTGTATGATCTGTATGCGTTTTAACATAAACACATCCCAACTGCAAAAAAAAGGTTCATACCCCCGGCAAATTCTGACCTCGTTATTTTATTCAACCAGCATGTTTTTTTTGACCGGAAATGACACAGGCTTCTCACAAAAGATTATAAGACGATGTACAACAGGCATCATTGTGGAAAAAAATATTTTTCAGCTTTTATTTACATTTGAACAAAAAGTGGCATGTCCAAAATTATTCATTCCCTTTGCAAACTGTCACATGGGAAAATCCAAAGTTCTATACCATTCCAAATAGTCCAAGCTGTTCTAAAGCATCCTAATTACCCTGATTCATCAGGAACAGCTGTTTTAATCAACTCAACAGGTGAAAAACAGAAGCTCTCTGCTGTTGGTTTGTGGACAGTCATGGCTAAGACAAAGGAGCTCACTGAGGACCTGCGGCTGTGCATTGTGGCTGCTCACAAGTCAGGAAAGGGCTATAAGACCATATCTAAATGTTTTGAAGCTCCAGTGGCTACAGTGCAAAGTATTATTAAAAAAATCCAAGACGTTTCAACCCTAAGAACACCATCCCCACTGTCAAACATGGTGGTAGAAACCTAATGTTTTGGGGGTGTTTTTCAGCCGGTGGACCAGGGAACCTAATCACAGTAAACGGCATCATGAAGAAGGAGCAATACATCTCAATTCTCAACAACAACATCAGCCAGTCTGCAGAGAAACTTGGCCTTGGGCACCAGTGGACATTTCAGCACGACAACGACCCAAAACACACAGCAAAAGTGGTGAAGAAATGGTTAGCAGACAAAAACATTAAAGTTTGCAGTGACCCAGCCAGAGTCCTGACTTAAATCTAATTGAGAATCTGTGGAGGGAGCTAAAGATCAGGGTGATGGCAAGGAGACTCTCCAACCTGAAAGAGCTGGAGCTCATCGCTAAAGATGAATGGGCAAAAATACCAGTGGAGACATGCAAAAAGCTGGTCAGCAATTATAGGAAGCTTTGATTGCTGTAATAGCCAATAAAGGCTTTTTCTATTGATTGAATAATTTTGGAAATGCCACTTTTTGTTAAAATGTAAATAAAAGTTGAGAAATATGTTTTTCCACAATGATGCCTCTTGTAGATCATCTTGTTATCTTTTGGGAGAAGCCTGTGTCATTTCTGGTGGAAAAAATAAAAAATAAATAAATATAGGGTGATATATATATATATATATATATATATATATATATATATATTTGGATTTCCCATTGTTTTTTTTGTTTTTTTTTCTCTCAGTCACAATATCATAACAGACCACTTACGTATTATGTCACATAATGTGTTCATACCTCACAACGGAAGGGCTTCTCTCCTGAATGCTGCAGTGAATGCACTTTCAGTGACATGCTGCGCTTAAAAGACTTTCCACAGGTTTCACAGGTAAACGGCATGTCCTTTGTGTGGGCTAGAGACAGACAGAAGACCTGTTTTATTAGTCATTGTGTTTCTTTAATATATTTTGTGGCTGTACGGACATTTAAAAAGATGTCTTGATATCTTATTGAAGATTTGCTAAAGTGTCTTTGTGCACGTTTACTGTACGTACCAACCATGTGTTTACGGACATGGGCCATGGTGTAGAATTTCTTCTCACAAATTTCACAGGCAAATTTCTTCTCGGCAAAGCCATGGACAATCTTAATATGCTCATGGAGGGACCACAGTTTCTTGAAGGACTTATTACATGACACACACTAGGACACAAAAAAACAGAAATACACCGTTATACAGTACAAGAATAACATTTAGTAGTGCATCTACTCTAGACCCTTGTTCTTAGTCTCAGTGGCCCTCTAAACATGAATAAAGTCTCCCTCTGCTGGTCAGGACTGATATTAACACATTCCTAACTTTTAATGTACTTCATTTTCCAAATCAGATCTGAGTTGTATACTTCAGTTATCAATTTATTTTGAGAATTATCTCAGTTGGCTGATATTAGATATTTTATTGCACATGTTGATTTATCCTAGTTTACCTTGCCACTGAAAACACTAATAATTTAATAATAACACTTAAATGTCATCTTTAACGAATATAAAAAAATATTTTGAAAAATCAATGCGCATCTTTCACACTGAACATTATAATGTTGTAATGCCTAAATTCAGTGTTTACATCTTTTTTTTTTCATCTTAAATAGATTTAGACAAAACAGTATTTTTATTTAACATGTTTCACATTTAACAGATGACTTTATCCAAATCAACTAGCAATAGAGGAACAATCTACTGCTTTGTTGGTATTTTTATTTACATAAGTTACATATTAGTCAGTTATCAGCCAAAAAATGAAAACAATTACACAGAATTTTAATATCAGTGTATCCCTAATTACAATAATCGTTATTGCAGTACGTCATATATTTTCAATTTTACTTAAAATGCAACTAAAATAGAAAAAAAACTTTTACAACTTTAGCATTAGTTGATGTAAATCACACATACACTTACCATTTTTGATGCTTCTGAGTTGTATTCTTACCATGCCTACATTTATTTGACCAAAAATACTATAAAACATTTATATTGTGAATTATGATTACAATTCGAAAACATCAAACTGTTTTTTAATTCGTTCCTGTGAGATGACAACACTGAAATTTCACCTTAAAAAAATCAGACCAAATGATCAAACAAAAATTGGTGGAATATCTTGCAGCAGCACCATGGACCCACTCTGTTCCTCAGAGCCTCATGTCCATTTGATTTACATTAAAAGGACTAGTTCACCCAAAATATAAAATTCTGTCACTAACTACTCGTCCTAATGTCGTTCTAAAACCTGCAAGACCTTTGTTCATCTTCAGAACTAAATTTTTTTTATAAAATCCAAGAGCTTTCTGACCCTTCATAGACAGCAATACAACTGACACATTCAAGGCCCAGAAAGGTAGTAAACGACATCGAAGAAATTTTTGAATGAAGTCGTTATTTTTGTTTTCTATGTGCACAAAATGTATTCTTCTACCTTCATAACATTAGAAAAGCTCTCAGATTTCATTAAAAATATCTTCATTTATGTTCTGAAGATGAACGAAGGTCTTACAGATTTGGAACGAGGGTAAGTAATTAATGACAGAATTTAAATTTTTGGATGAACTATCCCTTTAAAAAATGTCCTAACATCTATTAACAATACTCGTAATTTACTAAGAATGTGGCTTTTCGATACAAGTTTGTAAACATACTCTCACCTGGATGTTCTTCTCGCAGTCTGTCTGCTGGTGAAGAGCCAGTTCACTCTCCAGCACAAACTTCTTCCCGCACTTGTCACAGATCTGCATGCGCCTGTGCGTCACATTCATGTGCTTCTCCAGGTACCAGCGGGTGTTGAACACACGTGGACATTTTTCACACGCTAGCGTCTCTTTCTCCTCACCCTCTCCTTTGGCTTCTCCTCCTCTCGCGACTGTTGCTCCTGAGGTGGAGGAGGCGGAGCTTTTGGCCTCCTTGGCAGGTCTACGCTTTTGGGGCGGTCCCTCTGCATTCTTCCTCCGCCCCCTGGTTGTAACGCCAGCAGATGCTGTGGTGACGCTTCCGGTTGACGAAGCGGCAACGCGGCGACTCTTTCGCCGTGGCGGAGCGGCCGCTCGTCCCCTGTGCGACCGTTGCGCTCTTGTTCGCCGGCTGTTGTTCTCCTCTTCCTCATCATCTTGATCCTCCTCATCTAGATCCTCCTCAGCGCTGTAGTCATCTTCAACACTGTCTTCTTCCTCCTCTTCCTCCTCCTCTTCTTCCTCCTCCTCCTCATCTTCTTCTTCATCCTCCTCACTATTGCTCTTGTCGTCTCCTGCAGTGTTTGCATTTGCCGCGTCTTCACCTTTGGACACGTGCAGGGTCTGGTTATTGAGGTTGACCTCTACGATGATCTGTCCTCGTTTAAATTCGTCCTCTGCCCCGACTCCCTCTTCGTTTTCAGAATCTTCCGAAGTCCCTCCATTTCCGCTCTTCGTCGCAGCATCTCCGGCCTCTTCCCGGTAAAACGGCTGAGTCGGGACAAGATGGGGATTTAGGTCTGAGGGCATCTGCGATTCAGGCCTCGAGGCCATTGTGTTGTCGATGACCACTGAGTACGGCTTGGCCGCAGATTCTCTCTTGTACAGCTTGGCTGACAGTTCGGCATCAGGATTAGAGGTGTTGTGGAAGTATGTTTGGGAGGGTTGGGTCATTTGCCCCTCTTCTTGAGACATCGTCTCTGGGCCGGACACCTCCTCCTTCAGTGTCTGGCAGGACTTCATCGGCAGCCGATCGCTTGGTTAAATAAGAGCGTCTCCCTCTTTATGTTTGTTTTGTGTAAAGGCCAATACAGGAGGCAATGTACCCCTCCTCTCGAATGAATGAGAGGAGGGCAAGAGAGCGTAAAGGAGGAGAGATGAGGAGAGACGCCTTAGCCTAGCCCAAACCGAGCCTCCATTACTTTCACTAGAGCATGAAAGAGAAAGAAAGGGATATGAGAAAAGTGAAACAGGAAGACACAGAAAATTAATAAAGCCGGGCTCACACTACAGGAGTTTTAAGCCGATTTATCCCTGATTTTCCCCTTTCGAGAATCAGAGGAAAAAACTTGTTGAAGACCTCAATTGGTTCCAATTTTTGGTGCGGATTATCTGGTAAATGTGAGGCGTTTACAGATCAAATCTTGTTCTTCTCGATCTGCATTGCACACAAATTGGGGCCACCCTGATAGTGTTAATTTTGTTAACGAAAACTGACGAAAAAATTAGGTTCACAAACCTTTTACAAGTTTTTCCTGTGACTAAAACGAGGCGATGACAAGGTAAGTTTTCACATGACGTCACAAGAACGCCCACTTGCAGGGCAAGATGAGGCTTTGCTCCACTGACCACCAGTTCTTTTTACGTGGTTTGCATTGAGTAGTAATGTAGTAAAATTAGGATGTTAAAAGGTGAAATTCAGTATACACCTTATTGATCATGCATACTTTGTACAGCCAAGCGGATAGACCCAAAATATACACTCAATGTGCAAAGTTTCACATTGAATGGTTTCCCACAGAAAGCCATTCCAAAGAAAACACTAGACCATTTAGTGCATTGCGTTCATATTCCGGCCTTATCTGCTTACCTATATAAAGTATACATTATCGAAAAGGCATGCACTGAATTTTACCTTTAAATATCATGATTTTAAATACATTAAGGCATTTTAAGTGTTGTTCAGTGTGTTTGTCACGCTGTTAAGTGATTGAAATTTTGCGTGGATTGCTTAATATGCTTGCATTTTGTTCACATTTGAGAGGTGATCTAAATATTTTCG
Organism: Garra rufa; assembly: GCF_049309525.1. Classification (NCBI taxonomy): domain Eukaryota; kingdom Metazoa; phylum Chordata; class Actinopteri; order Cypriniformes; family Cyprinidae; genus Garra; species Garra rufa. The sequence goes on from NC_133361.1 coordinate 46,898,715, forward strand.
GCTTGGAAGCAGGTGGAAATTTACAGGCTTGTGCTGCAGTTCTATTGATGTTTTGCCGATCACATGACTGAAAGCTATGAATAAACGATAACTGTGACTATATCAACATGCAATACTGTTGGCGATAAAAGACGAGACTAAAATGTAGAGCTGGGCGATATGGCAAAAAAAATTATCACGATATATAATATGATAATTTCAGCAGGTGGCGGCAAGACACTGATTTAATTACTGGATCACATTGTTCATTTGATTCGTTTGAACGGATGGTTCATTCGGGAATAAAGCAAGTGTCTGTCTTAATGAATGGGAAATTGAATCATTTCACTAGATTCATTTAAAAACGCACGTTAATTAATAAACGAAACACAGCTGTGTTTGAACGGAGATGCGCGCAGTTGTGACTTGTTTCAGACTACTTTTGACGACGAAATAGAACAAAATCAGGCATAGTGTTGTAGTCAGTCAATGTAAGTCACTTAATAATAACTTCTTGTTTATGTAATTGCTGTATTAGATCAATATCTCATTTACAAACTCCCATAAAATTATTAAAAGCTGTTACTCATCTTAGTTCGCGATATCACAAAGCTCTATTACAAACAACGACGCTCTCTTTACTGCAATCACTCTCTTATTTACACTCTCTCTACACTTTGTTCATGAAAGGATTCGTGAGATATGTCTGTGATACATTACTCTACGTTGCAAAAACACGTAGAAACCTTTGAAGCTCCGCTGAGCGCAAACACTAATATGCTGATCGGGTCTGTCGCAGTGGTGATCCTAAATATTTTTTACAGTCGGACGTACTAACTTTTAGTCGCAAATGCGAGTGAAATGGTCGCAGTGTAGAGCCATGTGGCTGCAAACTAAATACTGCGTGCGGCATCCGGAAGTGCAGGCTGCAAAATGGATGCGCAGCGTTACGCATGGTGCGTAAACATTATCGAGCGCTTATCGAACAGTCATTATCGTTTTATCGGAAAAAAAAAAAAAAAAAACTATATCGTGATAATTATCGTTATCGAATTATCGCCCAGCCCTACTAAAACGTATATTTTTTTAAAAAATAAAGAAACACTTTACCAAAGTCTTTTTCTATATTTGTCAGAAAAAGTAAGCTAAATATTGCAGACGGATGTACATGCCTGTGCTATGCGAATTTTCATGCACGAGGTTGCCAGATATCAAACATTTAAATCGCCAAATAAGAGCTTTTCTGTTAAAAGGATTAATTTACTGGCCAACGTAGTGTTGACAAAAGTACCGATGATGGTATCCAGTTCGGTACTGAAATTTTAAAAATGTGACGATACCAGCATTTTTCACTATTATTTTGAGCGCTGTTGAGTGGGTTCTTAAAGACCTCTGATTGGTCATTGTGTTCACATGCTTAACAGATATGTCTGTGGTTGGCTACAATGATCACTTGTTGTAAATACACATCTTTCACGGTCTTCACAGAGCGCTTACAAAGATACACACGGGAGCGTTTGAAAGCCATGTCTTGTTTACAACAAGCGCGTGAACACAATGGTCATCAGAGGGGTTTAAGAAGCTGCTCATCAACAGTGCTCAAAATCATAGTGGGAAATACTGATATAAGTCACAATTTTTAAATTTCAGTTTTCACTTTTGACAACATTAGCTTGATGTTTTGCATTAATGAGTAGTTCACTTCCATAACAAAAATGTACAGATCATGTACTCACCACATTGTTATCCAAGATGTTTGTGTCTTTCTTTCGTCGTAAAGAAATTATGTTTTTTGAGGAAAACATTATAGGAATTATCTCCATATAGTGAAATTCTATGGTGCCCGCGAGTTTGAACGTCCAATCTGAAGTTTAAATGAAGCTTCAAAGGGCTCTAAACGATCCCAGACAAGGAACAAGGATCTTCACCCAGATTACACTGAGTACGTATGTACATGGCAGAACTAGACAAGACAAGCATTTGAGGTTAAAAAGCATATAGAATGAAATTTTTGTTTCAGAAAATGGCCGATTGTTTCGCTAGATAAGACTCTTATTCCTCGGCTGGGATCGTTTAGAGCTCTTTGAAGCTACATTTAAACTGTTCAAACTCGCAAGCACCGCTGAAGTCCACTATATGGAGAAAATTACTGAAATGTTTTCCACAAAAAACAATTTCTTTACGACTGAAGAAAGACATGAACATCTTGGATGACAAGGGGGTGAGTACATTATCTGTACATTTTTGTTCTGGAAGTCCTGCAATCTGGCAACCGTGCACTCGCACTTGCGGAAGTGCCGAATGATCTGAAAACACTGACAAACAGGTAAGCTGGAGTTTAGAGATCTCCATGTGAGATGTTCATATTCATCTTAAATGAAAGTGTCATTCAGGTTGTTGAATAAATCTACTTATTACACGGCTCTTTGGAATGCTTGATTCTGATTGGTCAGTTGAGACATTTGCAGGTTCGTTCTTTTCAAATAATCACCGCTCCAAAGTAATAACGCATAGCCGGTACTACTATGTTTAAAATCCCTCCGTGCCAACAAAGATTACCGTTTGGCGCCATCTTGTGACAAACACTGGACAACCACAATTAACAATGGAAAATTTCGACATTAATCTATGTAAATTGTCTTACTAACGTACATAGTTTGAATGTACGTGGTCGAGTCACGTGGTACTATATCGCTCCGCGGAAGGATAAAAATGTTAATTTAAAACAAATATGCCAATAAACGGTTTCAAATTCATATTCATGCCCAGTTTTCTTCCTTATGTGGCAAGTAGCCGTGTAATAAGCGGGATAATGTACAGGCAGCCGGTAGTTATCGCGAAATAAGCCCCTTCAGTGTGATACAAGATCCTGATCACACTGTCGGGGCTTATTTCTGCGATAACTACCGGCTGCCTGTACATTATCCCTTACTTACCCAACTGCTGTAACATTGTTGCAATTTGGAATTACTATAATTTCACTGTTACAATATTTTTTGTTTTACCAGTTTTCATAATGTAGACAGAGAGAACATGTCTTTGATATTAATTTATATTTTGCATAGCCTATAATAAATCAGTGCACTAGATGAGGTAAATAAACCATGTGCATGAGTTGACATTCTATTGATTTGTGCCAACTGGAGAAAGTGCAATACCCGAAATGCAAAAAAAAAAATTTCAAATATCAACAATCACTGCATTATAATTTTGTGCAAAATAATCATTTTGATCAGTTTTTAACACTATTTTTGTCTCCAAATTGTACAGCCCTAAAAGCAAGCACAGCAAATCTTTCCCCAACTCATGTACAGTAGTCTTAAAATGTTTAATCTCAAAGTACTCACATGAAATCTGTCTCACAGTGCAACTACAAGCACATATTTCATCCCGGTCCAAATGAAACTCGTCTTGGCTTTAGATCCAAACTTCAGTCTCTCAACTGCATCTCGGTTTCACTTGGAAAGACAATAACGGCACCTCATCTGCTGATTCAGACGCAAAAGCCGCCTCCTCTCTGTCAGTGATGCGGCGGCGTCTTCGCACCGTTGAACTCAGCGCTTAGATCTCGCAGTCATTACCAGCTGCTCCGAATCAGCACCCTGCAGCCAGCTGCTACCTGAAAGAGAGCAAGAAACAGTGTGAAGGGTTGCGAAAGGAACGACAGACAATTGAAAGCAATTATGTCAGGTGTCAACTAAGACATCGCATTTTATTCAGTACATCAAAGCGGGTAAATGAACCACAACTACCATTGAAACAAGAGCAGTGTGTCATCAAACGCAGATATTCAAGAATGAGTACAATAGCGCTTTATAACACAACATCTCTGAAATTATAGTCAATGTGGTGACGGTTACCTGGTAAAACCTACTGGTCTTCAAATCAGGTGCCATACATCCTTTATATGTATGTGTGTGTGTTTGTGTGAGAGAGTGAGAAAGCAAGAGAATAAGAGAGGAAAAAGAAAGAGAAACGAAACTTCAGCCTGGTTAAGGTGTAGACATCTAGAATCTCACTACTAATCAGATACACACACCAAACCGCAACCGTTTCGTTTTCTCAGTGTAAGTGTGTGTGAGCAGCTCAAAATTAAACCACAAGAAGTTAGTACAGAAAACACACTCACACAATGGGGAAGAAAAACCTCACATATTATCATAATCTGTAGACATTTTTTGATATTGACAAATATGGGGCAATCTCGCACACTTCATTACTGACACCCAACATGTCACAACAAGCAGCTTGCCAGCATGAGTGTTGCTATGTGGTTGCTGGGCTGATGCTTATTTGCCAAGTAGGCCTGTAGTGATTATTTGATCTGATCATGAATGTTTAACTGCGATTATTGTGCACTTTAAATTCCAGTTTCAGATTGCAATTCAACAGGTAAACAAACACTTAAAGCCTTTCTTTCTGGTGCAGTAGTGCATAAAAGAAGGCACATGTGCATGTTTTAGGACAGAAATATGCTATTATTGCATAAAATAACACTAACAATAAAAATAATAATAATATTAAAATATTAAGTGGATTTAATAGAAACCAAATATATATTTACACTGATAGATCATTTAATATTTCTGTCATGATAACTAACGGAAAAGTTTAGCATGGTAATGGGTATGACAATGTTAATGTATTTTGGTCTGCAAGCAAGCACAGAACTTGCTACTGCCAAAGCATACGGCGATAAAGTGCTGTGAGTATTTAAGAAATACTGCTGCTGCACAAATAGCATAAAATAACCGGTAGCAGATCTATACAGGTGGAGCTGGGGAAGGTGGAGGGTTTCAGAGGAGCTCTAAAAGCGCGCTGCGAAATGCCCAAGTGAATGCTACCCGCCATTTAAATAGCTGCAAGCTCATTGGTTGCAACATGAACCAATCAGCTTGTGCCAAGTCGTATAACATCATCAATTAAGTTAACAACCTGTCAGTCTGCATTATCTAGAGTTTCATTGTAGAACTGGTTTAATAATTATATATGATTTTTTAGTAACGGTTCTTGTTAATGAAGGACAATTACTATTTCTCTCACATATGTGACCCTGTACAACAAAACCAGTCATATGGGTCAATTATTTTTTTTTTTTTCAAAAATCTGCAATCTGAGGGTGCAAAAACTTTTAAATATTGAGAAAATTGCCTTTAAATTTGTCCAAATGAAGTTCTCAGTAATGCATATTACTTTTCAAAATTTAAGTTTTGATATATTTACAGTAGAAAATTTATAAAGTATCTTCATGGAACATGATCTTTACTGAATATTCTAATGATTTTGGCATATAAGAAAAATCGATCATTTTGACCCATACAATATATTTTTTGGCTATTTCTACAAATACACTTATGCTACTTAAGATACTTTCTTGTAGTCCAAGGTTAGTGACATATGTACACTTTGTTTTGAACGAACCCCTATATTAAATTTAACATACATAATTATTAGTGCTTGGCGATATACCGTTTGAATAGTAAACCGGTTTGAATTACAGACACTGTATGAACTTACGAAAAAAATCCCTGTTAACGGTACACAATTCTGACTAATGTTTGGAGGAATAACTCACAACTAATTTTTTTTTATGACAACATTTGGGATAGTTTGAAGCCGCATTTACACTGCATTTTGGAAGTTTAAACTCGGAGCACTATAGAAGTCCACTATACGGAGAAAAATCCTGAAATGTTTTCCTCAAAAAACTTCTTTAGAACTGAAGAAAGAAAGACAAGAACATCTTGGATGATAAGGGGGTGAGTACATTATCTGTAAATTTTTGCTCTAGAAATTAACTTCTTTGAAAAGCACAGTGCTGCTTGGTTTACAGCGGTAACCAAAAAAATGCTATATTGACGCTGTTTCATAAGCGCCATCTGCTGTCAGAGAGTGAATTTGCACCTTATTCAGCCTGACTGCCGTTGTTTCATTCAGACATGTTTTATGCCGCATAATTTCACAAAGCTAAGGTCAGACCATTCTGTTTTTGCTTAACTTTTTGAAATTATACAATCTATTTTACATCAAAAACTGTTCAATGTTTGTTTTGATTGTGATTAAAATGCAGTGTTTTTTCCGCCAATAATTAAACAAAACGTGTAAAAAGACAAACCTACATTCATTCAACTAACTGTTTGAGCATTTGTCTTTGATCTGTATTGCATTCACTCAACAGAGAAACAGATTCAACCGAAAATTCAGACAGTTACACACTCATGAACCAAAACGAGACCACAAGTTTCAGTGTGAGTGATTTGAAACGGGTGCGGGGAGGCAGTGTGTGCGCTCAAGGAATGATCTTCCCCAATCAATGGCTCCTTTATATGCCAATACCTGACAATAAATCAAGTGATCAGAAATCCGAGTGACCCCGTCAACTCACCCAGATCAACACAAGACCCCACCTTACATGCTGAGTCATCACGATCAAAAACAACACCACCTAAACGGCAGCCACAAACAGGAAAAATAGCTCTGTTTTTGTGCTCCACTCTTAACGGCCTTAACCTTGACTTCCTGGCTCTATGTGAACATCTCTGTAGTGTTCAAGTATGTATGCCAGTCATCGTCTGCGTGAGCTGAACAAATGTTTCTGTGAAACGTACATGGCTCTTCCAAACAATACTGCATTGTAAAGCACTGACTGTGCACAACATGCATTATATGATAAAATCGAAAGCCTTGTGACTACCAAGATAATTACCGTCTAGTCGGATTGCTGCATGCCACATCTGTGAAGACACAAGCGTGACTCACATTAACCAACCTCTTTAAGCCATGGTAGGAGGGGTATACCTACATTTTTTTTTTTTCAAAGAATTTCGCTTTCAAGTCAGCTACAAGGTTTTTTTGTAAAATATGTCTGAAACCTACACAGTTGCAAATGTCACATTTTGTATTGAAAAAGTTAGACACATTCAAGGATCGCAAACCTTTTGACTCAAAGTGTGTGTGAACATCTAGAAAAGCAGAAAAGGTGTCTGACACAATGTACACATACATATACGGTGCGCTATACTGTGAATGTATGCAGTGTTTGAAAGGTCAGGACTATCATGTGTCTGAGGGCGGGGAAGCGATGTTTGAATGATGAAAAGCGAAAAAAAGAAACAGTTAGGCCAGTTAAAACAGAAATGAAATCAGAAGAGAAAGTGTGTAACGTTTTAACGTATACAGTTCACCTTTGAGTCACCTTTAGGACTGATGAGCCTATGAGAAATTTCTTGAGAAAAATGTAAATTCTGTCATGCTTAACCTGTGTTAATGTTTAAACTATTTTTACATAAAATGAAATATACAAATGTCAAATGTCATTTTGGACCCCATTGATTTTCAATAAACAGACAAAAAAAAAAAAAAACAGATATTTTTTAAAATAACTTTATGTGCCACAAAAGTAAGTCAGTCACACAGGTTTGAACAACAACATTTAAAAATGAAAATTCTATCATTATTTACTCACCCTCATGTCGTTCCAAAACCAAGACCTTCATTCATCTTCAGGACACAAATGAAGATATTTCTGAAATCCGAGAGCTTTCTGACCCTTCATAGACAGCAACGCAACTACCACGTTCAAAACCCAGAAAAGTAATGACATTGTTAAAATAGTCCATGTGACATCAGTGTTTCAACCGCAATGTTATGAAGCTACGAGAATACTTTGTGCACAAAGAAAACTAAAATAACGACTTTATTTAAAAATTTCTGTGTTAAATGTGTTCACAAGAGTACCACAAAGCTATTTTATCAATGTCCTTACTACCTTTCTGGGCCTTGAATGTGTCAGTTGCGTTGCTGTCTATGCAGGGTCAGAATGCTAATGGATTTCATCAAAAACATCTTCATTTGTGTTCTGAAGATGAACGAAGGTCTTACAGGTTTGGAACAACATAAGAGTTATTAATGAAAGAATTGTCATTTTGGGTAATCTAGCCCTTTAATATCCCTATAACTCCTGAACTTAAGTCTTTTTGATGAATAACCGACATTGGCTCAAAATGTAAATTCACCCCATTTAGTTTCTGAATGCATGTTGTTGATCCTATGGTGTATAAATGATCCATGCACATTTTCTCTTTCAAACTCTGTTTGGACCTTTAATTAGAGATGCACCGATTGCAATTTGCTTGGCCGATTCCGATTTTTCAGTAAGTGTGACCTGCCGATTCCGATTTTTGCTGATTACGATTTTATTTTTTTAAGAACTGTAATGAAAGCATGGGCCTATACAGAAATATTTTCTTTAATTAAATTTATTTTATAATAAAATACATTTTTAATCATTACAGGATCTTCTTACAACAAAATAACTTTAACAACAAAATAAAGTGCTTTGTGCCTTCGAAAAAGGTATAAAATTAGTTCCTTTAACTAATATAGTATAGTTATACTAGCAAACTTTTTTTCCTCAATATATTTTATTTTATAATAAAAGAAATGTATAAACATTACAGCATCTTCTCATATTAAAATAACAAAATAAAGTGTTCTAAAAAAATTTAATATATAAATTATAAAAAAATAAAAAAAATAACAAATTAAAGTGCTCTGAGCCTTGAAAACATACAAAAATCTACTTTTCTTCAATGAATTTTATTTGGAATTTTTTTAAAACATTACAGGATCATCTCACAACAATAACTTTAACAACAAAAAGTGCACTGTGTCTTCAAACATGTAGAAATACCAATGCTAGTACTAAATGCTATTACTTGAGCATTAATGGCAATTTTTTCTTGATAAAGAGAAACATTTCTGCCTTGTCACCAGTTAATCCAGCGGTACTACACTTCGTAACATTCATTCACATATTTGCGCTACGCCACCGCATACAGCGTCTTCATACACAGATGACACAGATTCATGTCGCGCACGCTTTAATTACCTTAAAATGGAACATATACGCTCGCTTCGAACTATTAGTGTGTGAAGAGGCTGTATGCGGTGGCGTAGTGCAAATATGTGAATGAATGAAAGTGTACGTCAACGGATTTCCCCTGCTCAGGGAGTAGGGAGCAATGAACACTGGGCAGGGACCATGTCAATCGGAACACAGTTCATTCACGGAGCTTACTTCTAACGAGTGGGTTATCTGAATCAGGTGTGTTAACTAACAGAGACATGCAAAATATGCAGAGCGGGGGCGCGATCTACCACATGTCCAACCAAGCTAAACAAGCGCGTAGTTCGTGGTTATTCCCTCACGTTGTATTTTGGCCTTATAAATGTTACAAACTGCGAACTTTGTGTCATCTTCACTCACACCAAAGACCTGTTCACACGCGACTGTGAGTGCGCGCGCGTCGCTGTGACGTAATTGCATGCGCCGCTGGCAATAAAGGGAACGGCTAGGAATCGGCAAGAGGAGAAATTGACCGGCCGGTCACCGATCCGGGCCGATCATGCCAAAAATCTGCGATTTCGATCAATCGGTGCATCTCTACCTTTAATCATAATGCCTTAACTCAAACGTCCAGTAAAATTATAGATTTCTCTCTGGCGAAGTATGTCCGACTTCTCCAATCATTTAAACGCCACCACTTTCTTACAATCAACCGCAAGCTCACATTCAGATCTGCCTCCATCCAATCAACAACTGAAGCACAGAATCAAGTTCCTGCCTTGTATTTTATTCATTAATAATTCATAATTCACTTGGATGCATGTCACAATATAGACGAAAAAACCTGTTGGCCATAGTTAAATTAACACATTTAAGTAAAATGAAATAAAACATTACTGGTGTTGATTTTGAGACAAAACAAGGACACTGACATATTTTAAGATCAATCAGTCCAAGTTTCTTTCAATTGAAACATTTTAGTCTAAGACTAGTCTGCGAACCCGGGGACATGACTTTAAAAAGAATCAGTTTATAGGAGTCATTTTTTCATGAATCAGCTGAATGCTTGTTTTTGCATGTAGAAATATTGTATTATTTTGTAGTCTTCATCTCAGTTCATGCAGCAAATAGCTCAGGTATCAATGTCCTCACCTTTAGATTCAGCATAGAAATATATGATTCCTGCCTGTGTTTTGTTCACAGAAACACAATGGAGTAAAACCTCGGAAAATAGAGTTAAAAACAATTCAACTATGTTTAAAGCCTCGCACGTTAACTATTGAGGGTGACGTAATTTGACCGATCACGCAGTTCTCCTGCAGCAGCAGTTTACATTGCCGAAAGGGCCACACATACAAGCATAAACCTACCCACACAAATAAAACCATATACACATAAACAAACGCCCACACGTATACAATTATACACACACACAAACACATACCCACACAGAGACACACACCTCCACCTTTCTTCCTGTGCGCTTTGAAACTTTCTGAGAATTGGAGAGCGCAGTGTATGTGACCACATAATGGGTGCATAAGGGGTCACACATCTCGGAGCACATGCGTTGGAGTCATAGGAAAGTAGCCGACAAATGTAACATATTATACTGTACGCATATTTCAAACTCTGGCCCGGTACACTTTCCATTGTGTGTCAAAAAATACTCTGTTGTGTGTTTTAAATCAGATCGAAGTCGTCGCTTTAAATACCAAACGATGCTCTGCATTCATATTAAACAGGCTTGCAACATTAAAGCTAGTTAGCTTTGTAACTTTTGAATTGAGGACAGCCATCAGAAGGATGCCAGAAATGCAGCATACAGAGGAGCGTGAGAATTTGCAGCACAGCGTCTACAATACATCTGAGAAGGAAATGAAGGAAAAAGCTCTACCTATTTACACAAGTATGCAAGATGCATGTGTTTGCATCTACACATCCGTCTATCTGCATCCACTTACAGGTCTAGAGGTGTGTAGGTTCTCAGGCATTACAGCAGAGTGAAATTCCGTGTGAAAGCGTGATGATAATATCAATAATTTCATTTTTTCTCGCTTCAGTGCAACTGAAGTTTCGCAACGCCTCGGGCCGCTCCTCTCATCATCGTGGCCAAGTAGGTGGACGATAACGATGACTAATCCTGGGCTTCCTTGCACATAAATAAGCAAGCTGCTTTGATGTGGGTGACAATCACACAATCAAAATCTTTACGACTGATGAAATTACTCACTTTAAGCTTTAATACCATGATCATATGGGACTCCAAGGACTGAGGATCAAGAGTATATGCCCCTATCTCACCAAATCCAATCGATCATGATCAAAATTGACTCATTTAATCACCAAAACCACTTTAATCTCTTTAATTGATATTGGAGACAAAATAACCTTTCATGCTCTGATCTTAAAGTGTTAGTTCACCTAAAACTTTTGCAAAGTTGCATTGCTGTATTTACAGGTTCAGAAAGCTCTCAGATTTCATCAAAAATATCTGAATTTGTCTTTTGAAGATGAACGAAGGTCCTACAGGTTTGTAATGACATGAGGGCGAGTAATTAATGACAGAACTTTCATTTTTGAGTAAACTATGGCTTTAAGGTGGATTTAGTACACAGGAAATGTTTTTGAAGCTACAGCCAGGATTGATTTATGCCGGTTTTAATGACTGAAAGCGAAACTAGTACCTAAAAATGCGCCGTTTTTTGCTGTTTAACTTACTCCAACATCTCTTGACCTGCTGCCCTTGTGCAGAACTCCAATAGCAGCAAATCACTGATAATCTGACTAATTATTCAATCAAGAAAGGTCAACCATGACAGTATTGTGAATCCACGATCGTCGGGTTCTTTGAGTGCTGTTATGCAACTGCATTAACCGCAAGCAAGCTGAGTCACTCTATTCCTTTCAGATGCACTTAATCTAGCCCACCAACCGAAGGCCTTTACTTTATACTGGTTACTACAGCAGATGATGAATGGCCCAGGGAGAGCACAGAAAAGATCTCAGAATGGAGTGACATCTTCAAGTCTGAATGAAATGACAATTAACCCTATTAATTATCTAAATGCATGTTATAGATCTAATTGTAATCAATTCATTCATATTTGCCCCTGCAAGATCACATTCATCTGTTTCCATTTTTGAGTGCCACGCCCACATTTCAAAACTCAATCAACAACTGATGTACGAAATGTCTCCGGTTACTGTCGTAACCTTGGTTCCCTAAAAGACGGGAACAAGACATTGCGTCAGAAGCTGACGCATTTGGGGACTCCCTTCCTTCCTAACCTACCTGAAATCTTATTGCACAACGCCAGTGAAGTTGCAACTCTTCACTGGCCAATGCCAGCCAAGACGGCGATTATGGGCAGGGCCTGTGCCGCTATATAATGGGCTGTCTTGGCGGCATAAACTCAGAATCTTCTGACTGAACAGACAGTACAGCAGATCTGAGTGGAGAACATGGCAGCGTACGCAATGTCTTGTTCCCGTCTTTCAGGGAACCGAGGTTACGACAGTAACCGGAGACTTCCCTCTCAAGAACGGTTCACTCGACATTGCGTCAGAAGCTGACGCATTTGGGGACTGTATAGAACAACGCCATGTGAACAGCGAAGAGGAAACTCAGCCTTCTACTTCAGCTGTACTATGCAGAAGAAATAGTGCAATCCCCTCAACCTACCACAGCTATGTGTCACAAGCATGAAACAAAGCCAAGAAGAGTGTGAACGGTAAAGCCGAGCACAATAATAGTAACAATATATACTCAGCGAGCGGCTGCCGCTGGCGCTGGTATCAAGCACATAAGAGTAAATCACGTTAGTCTACATAACGAGAGCTGAGCCATCCAACAGCTCTGTGCCTCGCTTATTATTACTCTGTACCATATAGACAACGGAGGTACAATAGTAGTATAAACGCAGCTCCGTCTATCAACAATAAGGCGAGCATCGCAGACTGGGTACGGCGATGGCTCCACCCCTAAGCTTATACGACCTAGTCGAAACCACCCGTAGAGCCAATCGGCTGATAGTTATAGGTGGAACCGCTGCCTGTTCTCATTGACAGGACTTAAGAGGCCAAAGAGCCTACATCCAACTTGTAAAATCTAGCAAAGGTGTTCTGTGAAGACCATCCAGCTGCCGTGCAGATATCTTTGATAGAAATCCCCTTAGCCCAGGCCCAGGAAGAGGAAATCGCTCTTGTTGAATGGCCTTTGACACCAATAGGGCATTCCTTTCCCTGACTAGCATAAGCCAATGCAATTGCATCGACCACCCAATGTGAAAGCCGCTGTTTGGAGACGGGCCGCCCTTTGGTAGCCCCTCCAAAGCATACAAAAAGTTTCTCAGACTGACGAAAGTGAGCCGAGCGGTCAACGTAAGCGCGCAAAGCCCGCACTGGGCACAGCGCACAATGAGGGGCGGCGTTTGATGCTGCCAGTTCCGGAGCGAAAGCAGGAAGCGTTATCACCTGCGCCCTGAAAGGCGTTGATAACGATTTAGGCACATATCCCGGTTTAGGCTTGAATGTGACGTTGCAATCACTCGGTCCAAACTGCAAGCAGTCAGCACTCACAGAGAGCGCATGCAAATCTCCTATGTGCTTGACTGAAGCCAGGGCAAGCAGTAATGCTGCTTTAAATGACAGCTCTTTTAGACCAACTGACTCAAGCGACTCAAAGGGGGGGCGTGCCAACGCCTCCAGTACCAGAGCCAGATCCCAAGGTGGCACGGTGGGAGGACGAGGGGGTCTTAACCGCCTCACGTCCCTCAAGAATCTGGTTACCAGATCGTGCTTACCCACTGATTGCCCAGCGATAGTGGCATGAAAAACTGAGATAGCTGCAGAGGGGAGTGAGTCAGAGAGAAGAACAGAGAGCAATGCGCATTCTCCTCCGTCGCAAACAGATCCACCTACGCCTTCCCAAACTGATCCCAGATCAGTTCCACCGCCCTGGGGTTCAGTCTCCATTCCCAGTGAGGGATTCCATTCCTCGACAGCATGGCCGCGCCGCTGTTCAGACAGCCTGGGACATGCGCTGCCCGGACGGAAGGCAGGTGACAATCTGCCCACAGCAAAAGGCGTGCTGCCTGCTCGTGAAGGGCTCTCGAGTGAACCCCACCTTGGCGGTTTATGTATGACACCACTGACATGTTGTCCGTGGCGGTGGTGGGACGATGCCGAGAGAAGTCTCCAAGGGCGACGCTTCTCCTGGACTTAAGTGCCCGCACTGAGAACTCCTCGCAATGCGGGCAGTCCGATCCAGCGAGTGCTGCTTCCGCATGAGCGAGACCCAGGCATATAATGCAGAACTCGTGAGTGTCCAGAGCCTCCATAGGCGTTGAACAAAGTGTGCAAACCTTTGACATGCTGGAACGCCAAGAGGGGAACCCGTCTTCTCGCGTCTTCTCCACAGCTGTCTTCAGTAGATATTTCTTGAAAGAGGAAGATTCTGAGTTTATGCCGCGAAGACAGCGCATTATATAGCGGCACAGGCCCCGCCCATAATCGCCGTCTTGGCTGGCCTTGGCCAGCGAAGAGTTGAACTTCACTGGCATTGTGCAATAATATATGCGAATACAGTTTTTGTTGTTGCTCCGTTGCTCTGTATGCTGTTTGCACGTTGAAATAAAACATTTGCTTGTATTTTTTATGTATCATAGATACTCGTGCATTCTATTTTTAAACAAATTCATTGTTCTAATTTTATCAGTTAACGGTTAATGTTCCAATAACGAGCAGCGGATGTCGGTCAGGAAAATTAACCGAAATGAGCATCCCTAGTAATAACTAACTTCCTCCAATCTGCCATTGGTTGGATAAACAAAGGCCCACCACAAATTCACACCATTGGTCAGAACATTTAAACATAACAATAGTTCCTTTTCACTAATAATGGGCCTTTTCACAAGACTGTGAAAAGTTTTTATATTTTGACTTTGCAAAAAAAAAAGTCTAATGCGGCGTCTATAGGAGGGACGGTAAATGTGACACCATTCTCTCTTCTGGTTGCTGTTATCAGTCTCTCTAAAATTTTTCTCCTTTTTTAAGAAGTCGTAAAAAACATTATTGTGAAGTTTTTCTTTTGCTATTTAAGCAACTGGAAATGCCAAAATTATATTTGTGGTGCTTTCCCATTGAAAGTTAACCCAACTATAAAGACTTCCACTGCTGAGAAACCTGGAAATGTGGTTCATTAGTTGATTTTGTATTTCTATGCATAGGAGAACTTCTTACGAAAACAGCACACACATGAATTTGTAGTTATCTAAATGAGTCACTGCATGCCCATGGTTAGTTTTTATTTATTTATTTTTTTGCATAAAATACACCTAAACCAGCGCCATGTAAGGGCTTTCTGCACAATCTTCACTTTATAGCCTTTTGTCACTCTCAGAAAACATACTAGTATTGTTACACACATAAACTTCACGGCTGGAACTAAAACAAAGCTTTCCAATCATTGTTAAATACATTTGTGATGAAATATATATGAAATGTCATCATATGTGATTTACATTTTTTTGTAAGTTAAAAAAATGTATTATGAAAACTGTTGTTAAATCATGATTTCTTCATAAAAACATTTGAATCCAGATTTGACATACAACTATATGTATGCACACTGAGTGAATAAAAAACTTTTTGATAGGACTTCATGGATTCAAAGGGACAATTCTGTCATTATTTACTCATTCTCATATCGCTCCAAACCCGTAAGACCTTTGTTCCTCTTCAGAAAAATAAAACTGGTTGTTAAAGTAGTCCATGTGACATCAGTGGTTCAACCATAATGTAATGAAGCTACGGGGGAACTTTTTGTGTGCAAACAAAACAAAAGTAACAATATTCTTTAGTTGTGGTACTCTTGGTAATGGCGACAGACTGTCCCAGGTGAATAGATGTGAAGTGAAAAGAAGTTGAATAATGTTGTTATTTTTGTTTTCTTTGAGGTCACATGGACTAGTTTATAATGACACTACTTTTTGGTGCCTTGACTGTGGTACCCTTTGGACCATTGCTGTCTAAGCAGGGTCAGAAAGCTCTCGGATTTCATCAAAAACATTTTAATTTCTGTTCTAAAGATGACTGAAGGTTTGGAATGACATGGTTATTGATAGAATTTTTATTTTTGCTTGAACTATCGCTTTAACACTATACACTTATTTACAGTTAACTCTGCATACTAAGCTGGAACAAAAGAAAGTATTTTAACAAAAAAGGCACACTTCACTTTTAACAAGTTCAGGTTTTTTCACAGCAGGAGAGCATCATCACAGATGCACCAAAGACTCAGGTGCTTTGAAGCATAAAATGCTAACAGTCTAAAAAATGTTCTATAAACTGCAGGTCTTTTTGATCATATCAATTTAAAAAGAGCTTAATATACAAAATCTTTCATTACAGAGAGGATCCGTGCAGTTCCAATTATCTATCTATATAAAATCATTTCAGTGGCAGATGGGCCCTGAATAAAATATTCCCATGATACTCACACATTGCAACCTGAAGGTGTCAATGACGTAACCCTGGACCACAAAACTTTAAGCAGCTTAAGTAGCACAGGTATTTTTGTAGCAATAGCCAATAATACTTTGTATGGGTCAGAATGCTAATTCTTTTTACCAAAAAATTGTAGGAGGTTAAAAAAAATATGTTACAGGAAGATATTTTGTACATTTTCTACCTTAAATATATCTTCTTTTTTTATTAGTATTATGCATGGCTACGAACTTAATTTGGACAACTTTAAAAGCGGTTTTCTCAATATTTAGATTTTTTTGCACCCTCAAGATTTCAGATTTTTAGTTTTATCTAGACCAAATATTCTCCTACCCTAACAAACCACACATCAATGGAAAGCTTATTTATTCAGCTTTCAGATGATGTTTAAAGCTCAATTTAAAAGAAAAATTGACTGGTTTTGTGGTCCAGGGTCACATATGCTATAAAGACAACAGCATTAAAATGTTTAGCAGATAGAGTTGATGTCTTATACTTGTTAAACACGTGATATTTCTGACTTAAATGCTTCTTCAGACAAACACAGATCTTTCTGAAACAGCTTGATTTGTGGGTGTCATAGAACATTGCGAATTACAGAAGCTCTGGAGAAAATCTCTTTTCCCATTAAGTTGGTGAGACTTCATACCAGTCTGTGAACTGGATGAAAAGAAAGCGGGGAAACGTGATAAAATAATGAGCTAGTCAAAGCTTTCTGGCTTGTCAGGCACACCAATGCATCACGACTGTTCCAGACTACGTCTCACAAAGAAAGAGACTAAAATAATGTTAATAAAAAGGCTGAAAACAAGCAAAGCAAAATTCATTCGCCCCCTACTCCTAAAATCAGCGCTAGCTGCTCGAGCTAACGCCGCAGTTTGAGAAGGGCCTAGCCCGCGCATCCACAACACACCTCCAAACTCCATCACGTCCACCCCAAAAAATGAGGATAAATACTGGCATACAGCGCAGCTGGGCCAGCACATACTGTCAGGACGGTTAGAAAAGCACTAAAGGGTGTGCGGCAACTCACTGGCGAAGAGTAACTTTTTTGGGAAAGCGACGCAAAGAAAGGGTTAAACCGAAGGAAACATTGGTTGGTCGGGACGGCAGGCGTGCAGGCCGTTCGGCTAGCAGAGCTAACATCCCGAGTGCACGTTCATACAGCTGCATGCAATGGACTCCAGCTTCAGCAAAAAAAGTTAAATGCGACCGCAAAACCCCCAAATCGAGGTGATTTTAATCAACATGCTTTGCAAAGCGCGTACAGCGACAATAAGGCTATTTAACCCTATGGCTCATAGCAAGCTAACATCCTCGTCGTGGACGACTTTCACTTCTTACACCCCCTAAACCGCCCAGATTTATACTCCTTCAGAGGTTTTTCTCTTTCATATTGACAAGCCTTCGCGGTCAGCGAGTTGGCCGTTGCAGGAGACTCTCAATGCGCTTGTATGCAAACCAGCAGTATGTAAGAAAAAACAATATCAATTTTCGATTCCTGCTCTTTCCGAACAAAACCCTGCAGATCGGCCGGTGAAAATAAGTCATGTCGTGCATTGCTTGTCACAGTAACAGCATCATACCTTGACAGATGTTTGAGGGATGGTTTCTATGCATGCGGCGAACAACTGTCATAGCTGTATATATATGCAAAAGCAGAAATTAACTTGTTGTAGCAAAGACTACTCACCCGAGACGCGAGCGCCCTCTCCCTCATTCCGTCCCTCAAGTTGTGTAGCGATCCGATAAAACACAAATCTACCGAAAAAACGACTTGCTTCACATATACTATTTCTCGGCGGGTATCTTGAGTTTTCGCGAACAGCGTGCAGTCGCATGCACTCGCGGGCAAACTATCGCAAATCGCTCTGGTTTGCTTCTAGAGTGTCCGAGCCCACCGCTGTTCTGCTTTACAAGCCATCGCTACGTGGCTGGCCTAGGTCTCTCGCATCAGCCATCCTCCGAGTTCATCCGAGGCGCTCGTTCCGCGGCTGTCTGCACTGGAGAAAGCGCGCGTGGCGTCGGTTTTTTTCTTTTTTTTCTTCCCGTCCTCAAAGAGCGAGACCAGACAGCTTTCAGTGCGCGCGCCCGTCTTCCTCCCTGCGGCGAACCACCTCGACAAAAGTGACTTTTTCACTTGATGGACCGTTTGCTGAACGAAATGAGAAACTGCAGCTGCCAGATTAACATTGTGAGAAAGCACTGACAATTTTAAGAGCTTTGTTTTCTTCACCACCATCATCGGTCCAAGCCTAATGTGAACTGAGAACTGTCAGTTGTGCACTCTTACACAACTAAAGTTATTTACTAGCATTTATGCTACTACGACGAGCCTTTCCAGTGTATAAAAGGTTCTTCATAAGGGGAGAACACACTTTAGGTTATTAAAACTTTCTTTGCACCAATAAAAAATGGTTCTTTTAACTGTTCTCTGAAGGCTTCTTTGGGGAACCAAATATCAATTTTCTGTGGCACTGCTGTGAAAACTTAGAATTGTTTAGAAACCATTCTTTTAAAAGGTAAGTTAACCCACAAATGAAATTCTGTCATTAATTACTCACCCTTGTGTCCTCGTGTCTTCCAAACCCAAGACCTTCGTTCATCTTCAGAACACAAATTAAGATATTTTTGGATGAAATCCGAGAGCTTACTGAGCCTGCATAGACAGCAATGAAACTGCCACGTTCAAGACCCAGAAAGGTAGTAAGGACATTGATAAAGAAGTCTGTGTGACATCAGTGTTTCAACCATAATGCAACTACGAGAACTGCTTTTGTGTGCAAAGAAAACAAAACAATTAAAGCTGCTCCCTTGCACACAGGCTCACTGCCAGTGTTTTTAGGAAAACAGCGAATGGTGGGCAATATGCTTTTAAAGTAATAAATGCAGGAGGAATATGTCAAAGTCATTTATATGTCCCAAGCTTCCTGCTGCCAGCTGGTGGCTCTATAAATTTTAACTGAATATTGGCATGTAGATGTCTTTAGACCAGAAGTTTTAGTAAACTAGTGAAGTTTAGTGCAGACTAATGTTTGTGTAAAACATGATATATCCTGTTACCAACAGGTGGCGCTATGATTATAACTGAATATTGGCATGTAGATGTCTTCAGGCCAAGACTCTTTCCAAACCTGTGAAAGTTGATCCAGACCAGTAGGTGGCGCTATAATTATAACAGGATATTGGCCTTTGGATGTGTTGAGGCCAAAACTCTTATCGAATGTGTAACGTTTGGGGCAGATCAGACAACAACAACTTCCTATTTCATGGCAAAAATTTGTCAGGCTGCCTGGGACAAGCCCTTTTAACGAAAACTCAAGATCTTCGCAATTTAACATCACAAAGACTGTTAGATTAGACTGACCAAATATAATGTTGATGTCATTAAATCTCTGGGAGGAGTTCATTAGAGTGTCAAAACATGACACTTCCTGTTTCCAGCAGGTGGCACTATGACTATAACTGAATATGGTCATATAGATCTCTTCAGGTCATGAGTCTTTTCAAACGTGACGTTTGATGCAGATCGGACATTGTGTGGCTGACTTACAACAACTTCTTTTCCCATGGCGAAACATTTAAATTTGTCAGGCCGCCATGGACACGCCTTATAACAAAAACTCACGATCTTCGCAATTTAACATCGCAAAGACTGTTAGATTAGACTGGCCAAAAATAATGTTGATGTCTATAATTTAAAGAGGAGTTCCTTAAAGCATCAAAAAATGACACTTCCTGTTCCCAGCAGGTGGCCCTATGACTACCACTGAATGTGGGCATGTAGATGTCTTCAGGTCATGAGTCTTGTCAAACATGCAAAGTTTGGGGCTGATCGGACACTGTGTGCCTGAGTTTTAACAAATTCCTGTTTCATGGCGAAACATCATCAAACTTTGTCAGGCCGCCACAGAGACGCCCTTCAACGAAAACTTAAGATCTTCGCAATTTAATATTGCAAAGACCTTTAGATTAGACTGACCAAATATATAGTTGATGGCATTAAATCTCTCTGAGAAGTTCAAAGCATCAGGAGGAGCATTTAAACATGACACTTCCTGTTTCCCGTATGTGGCGCTACAACTGAAAATGGGTTGTGGCTAGAGGGGATACAGCTCAGACCGGAAACTAATGATGAAATGAAGTGTTACACCTATTAGGTTGTGTTTTATTAACGTCTACACCTACCCCAACCCTAAACTTAGCTCTTACTATAATACAAAAAAGTATTATTGTTGAACAATGTGGCAAAAATAACGTTAGATTGATGTGCGCATGCCCAGTAGCCAGAGCTGTCTCCCTTCGAGACTTCACCCTGAAAATGGGCATGTAAATGTCTTCAGGACAGTAGTCTTATCAAACATGTGAAGTTTGGGGCAGATTGGAGATTGTATGGCTGACTTACAACAGCTTCTTTTTCCATGGTGAAATATCGAAATTTGTCAGGACACCTGATATGGACACACCCTTTAACGAAAACTTAAGATATTTGATTGGCTAAACAGCATCTAAAAGCTGATTAAGTATAAAATGTCTGTGGTTCACAGCTTTCCAGACCAGAGGAAAACTGGCTTTTTAAAAATCTTTCTTTTTCACTTTCCACCAAAGACAGCAATGTTTTTAGCAATGATGTGACATAAAGAGTAAAGGATGAACATTTAGTGTGTAACAGTTTGGTTACACTTCTGTTTTGCTTCTGTCATTAATTGATCACCAAATCTTATTGGGACAGTTCACCAGTGTTTGCGGTAACACAAGTTACATAATATTACTTTTTCCAAGTAACTAGAAAAGTAAAGAATTACTTTTTAATTGACAAGAAAATATCTGAGTTACTTTGTCAAATAAGTAACACCAGTTACTTTTTCCCCCCAATTATTGATAAAAAGCTCTCCTGTCCCCATGTTGAGAGAAATTGTGAGAAAGATGTTACTTTAGTTCTAGAATAAATGTGAACATGCATTATTTCATCTCACTCACTTTAATAACAGATACAGTATTCCTCAAAATGAATAAAAACAGTGAAATTCAACGCAAACCTGCAATAGTTAAATACGTTAAAAAATACAAATATCCTTTATGTATTCAATCCCATTTTATGAACCGATATCTTTGCTTGCCAACAATCGATGATCCAATTCATCCATACTAATAAGCAAAAATGACTCAAGATTTTTTTATTGCTGAAGAATTGACATTTTTTCTTCTGCGGTCTACTCTACAGACGTGAATTTACTTTTCTCTAAGCCTTAGCTTTTGGTGTAAAAAGGCTTTTACATTTGCCAAAAATAGAACTTTTTATATTAAAAACAAACAAGCAGTAATGTAACACATTACTTTCCATAAAAAGTAACTAAGTAATGTAATTACTTTTTTTAGGAGTAACTCAATATTGTAATGCATTACTTTTAAAAGTAACTTTCCCCAACACTGACAGTTCACCCAAAAATGAAAATGTTGTCATTATTTACTCAGCCTCATGCTAAACCACAAGACCTCCGTTCATCTTTAAAACACTAATGATCTCTATCTCTATCTCTATCTCTAATCACTAACAATCTCTTTATGAACTTTTTGAAGCATCATTTTGGAAATAATTTTCAACGGAGAGTCAGATATTGCTCAAGTTTATTACAAATATTCAGAATTTAAATTTTTGGGTGAATTACCAACTGTTTAAAGAAAGTAACATGTTTCCCATTTGTAATAATGACTTCACATGCCCTAATCTCATAAATACAATCATTTCAGCATGACATAACTCACATAAACTCTTCCAGACTTTTAGCCAAGCCAGTTTATAAGCAGAAGCACATTCATTATGCTGTAGTAGTGAATATCCACATGGCTATTATTACCTGTGGCACAAAGCCGTTCCGATATTCAGTATTCAGTGATTGCACTCGGTGATGTTACTTAAATGTCAAATTCAAATGTTCTGTGGGTGTGTTTGGCATTCTCTGGCTGCTTGACTAGCATTTGCTGTACTTACACCTGTCCAGTGATGACACACGATGACCTCGGCTAAACCATTAAAATGATCGCCTATTTTCATCTGCTTTCTTTCCATAGCGATGACTGACAAACAGGTCTGAGAGAACAGCTGCTGTTTTAATTCATATCACCACACTGATTAAGAGATTTTAAAACACTATTTACTCTGAGACGTGAGGGTATCAATATCATTTTAATTCTCTGAATAGTGTCGTCTGGTTGGTATAAAGCAAGTTTATACCAATTTAATTTAACAACAGTGCATTGTAAGGCTTAGGCTTTACAATACTGTAGAGTTTATTCAATCTCCAAATTATTTGGCACGTTGTAGATAAACAGTTGTCTTGTAGGAGCCCACAAAAGTGTTTTGAGCAAGTGTAAAAAACAGGAAAGAAACATCAACATCCTGTGTGTGAAGGCTGTTCTGTCTGTGAAGTCAAAAATAGTAAATACTACGATTTCCACACTTAACTTCTCTATTCAATATGCTTCTCTCTCATGCAGTAAAGGTAATGTCTAGTGTAAAGCTCTCTTGAGATTAATTTACAACGGAAGTTTGCATGGTCATATCTTTGTTTAAGCCAAAAGCTTCTTCTAATCAATTGCAAGCATCTTTTTATGTATAAAGGATTAGTTCACTTCCATAATATAAATTTCCTGATAATTTACTCACCCCCATGTCATCCAAGATGTTCGTGTCTTTCTTTCTTCAGTCGAAAAGGAATTAAGTTTTTTTTTTTTTTTTTTTTTTGAGGAAAACATTACAGGACTTTTTCACCAACGAACTGAAGGTCCAAACTGCAGTTTTAATGCTGCTTCAAAAGGCTCTACACGATCCCAGCAGAGGAATAAGGGTCTTATCTAGCAAAATGATGGTCATTTTCCAAAAATAAAATAAAATAATAATAATAATTGTAAAAAAGTATTTTTTTAACGACAAATGCTCCTCTTGCACTAGTTCGACCTCATGCATGCGTTAAGTAGGCGACACAGTTTTTACAAAGCAAACGTGCAAAGAAAGTTATATGCCATTTACAAAAAAAAAAAAAGATGTTGGACGATTTTTAAGTTGGAGGAGAAAATGAGATGGAGTATTTTATCCTATCTTACATTTTTGTACACAGACGAAGAACTAACCACATCTGACCTTTCCAACATGATTCCTACACAATGTATTTGGTTAAAAACTATATAAATTTTTATTTTTGTAATTTTTTTTTTTAGAAAATGTCGGATTGTTTCGCTAGATAAAACCCTAATTCCGCAACTGGGATTGTGTAGAGCCCTTTGAAGCTGCATGGAAACTACAATTTGGATATTCAATCCACTGATCCCTTTTAAAGTCCACTATATAGACAAAAATTCTGGAATGTTTTCCTCAAAAACCTTATTTCTTTTCGACTGAAGAAAGAAAGACACGAATATCTTGGTTAACATGGGGGTGAGTAAATTATCAGGAATCCTTCAAGTTGCAGGATTTTGGAGTTTCCAGACAAAAAGAAAGTGGAAAATGACAACGACAAGAAGAGGGGATGAGAAAATAACAGATTGTGTGTAACTTGTTTCAAAACATCTGTAAAGAAACCAACTCTCATATTTGGCCTCAAGAATGTGTGTAAAATGAGGCTGTGTGTAAATAAGATACTAAATGAGGTAGATGTTTCCCATTTCCAATAAAAAAAAAAAATCTGTATGCTAGAATTACAATTAATATTTCCAACTAGACACTTGTATTAAACTCAAAATAAACATTTATACATTTTTTAATGCATTTTATGGTCTGTTATATTGGGAATCGATCACGTTACGTATATATTTGTTAGAATTAAGCACTGATGCCCTCTAGTGGACACTAAAATGAATATTCACCTAATTTGAAATGTGCTTCCCAACTAGTGAGGAAGAAAGTGGTCTATATAAGATTAAAAAGTCATTTAATACGTATCTACCAATGCATTGTTATAATACCGAGGCATTCAACTGTATTTATTTAGTACAAATGAATAATTGTTTATTGATTATTTTATCCATTCACCACTTGTGAGACAAGGGCGTTCCTTCTGCCACATACAACAACAAAAAACAGCACAGTCCTACTTGCAGGAGCAGAGTGAGAGATTAATTGCAATCATCCAGCACTCACTACTCATGATGTACAGTTTAATTTAGTTTTGCAAGGTATTCAGATCAATTTCTATATATGGAGAGCTCAGTTGAAATGGCTTATGGGTTTCCAACAATATCAACTCACATTTAGCCAAGGAAAACGTTTACAAATGCAAATATTATATATGCGCCTGGAGCACCATTTAAATACACACAGACTCTTCCCCTTGGTTTTCCTTCACGCTTTCAAACTGCTGAAATCAACTTGTGGCAGTCCATACTTTCAAGAAGAGAGCAAGAAAACTCTGACTAACAAAAAGTAGCCAAACTCAGAACAGAAGAAGTGAAGCAAGTGTGTGTGTGTCTAGTTTCTCTATCACTGTGGTAGTTGAAGAAGTGTTCCCTGTCCAGATGGGAGGTAGGTAACATTGCGAGAGCGGCTGAGCTGGAAGGCGATGTCCTCTGCTGCCTCCAGCTTTCTCAGCTCCACCAGACCATCACCAGCTACTGCCAGAGAATCAGCAATCAACAGAGCAGCCTGGGAGTCTCCTTCCGCTGATATAATGGTCGCTTGCTTCTGCTGCTCTGCCTGGGAGACAAATATTGAGAGAATATTAAATTTCCTGTGTCTTATGGAAAAATAAAATGGTATTTTTCAACTTTATATGCTAGGAAAAAAAACTTACATTATATATATTTTTTAAATAGTATCACTTATAAATGTATAAAAAAAGAAAATAATTATTAAAAATAAATAAACAAATATAAACATAAAATTGCAACCACAACCGTTACTGAGGAACTACATTGTTTGGCGGAAGAATAATGTTTTTATTAATATCATTACACTTTATTTGCTCTGGAATTTGGAATAACCGTTTTATAAAAGCAGTAAGCCATGTGAAGCTGTGGTTTACTGTGAATTTATAATAGCTAAGGGGGTTTTACACACTCGCAGCTTCACGCTGTGCCTAACAATGCCCTTTAGCTGTTATAAATTCACTGTAAACTATTACTACCACTACTGTTCAAAAGTTTGGAGTTGATCATTTGCTTTAAAGAACATATACTTTAAAGGATTAGTTCACTTTCATTACAATTTACAGATAATGTACTCACCCCCTTGTCATCCAAGATGTTCATGTCTTTCTTTCTTCAGTCGTAAAGAAATTGTTTTTTTTGAGGAAAACACTTCAGGATTTCTCTCTTTATAATGGATATGTATGGCGCCCGAAATTTGAACTTCCAAAATGCAGTTTAAATGCAGCTTCAAAAGGCTCTAAATGATCCCAGCCGAGGAGAAAGGGTCTTATCTAGCGAAACGAATGGTTATTTTCTAAACAAATTGACAATTTATATACTTTTAAACCTCAAATGCTCGTCTTGTCTCTGCGCAGTGAATATGTAGTCAGTATAATCCGGGTCAATGCAGTTAGGGGATGTCGAAAAACTCCCATCTCGTTTATGTCTTCAATGTCAAAATTGTCCTACAATGCTGTTTTTACCTTTTTTTTGTAAAGGGCGTTTGAGTTTCTTTGTATGTTCACTTTGTAAACACTGTGTCGGTACTTTTGCAGCGATCTAAGGCAATTTTGAAGTTAGGGAAGAAAACGAGATGGGAGTTTTTAGACGTACCCTAACTGTATTTACCTGAATCACACAGGCTGCGCAGAGATGAGACAAGACGAGCATTTGAGGTTAAAAAGTATATAAATTGTCTATTTGTTTCGAAAATAATTGATCGTTTCACTAGAGAAGACCCTTCCTCCTCGGCTGGGATCATTTAGAGCCTTTTGAAGCTGCATTTAAACTGCATTTTGGAAGTTCAAACTTCGGGGCGCCATACATATCCATAATATAGAGAGATATCCTAAAATGTTTTCCTCAAAAAAATCAATTTCTTTACGACTGAAGAAAGAAAGACATGAACATCTTGGATGACAAGGGGGTGAGTACATTATCTCTGCATTGTTGTTATGAAAGAATTTGAAAGTATTTTGAGGCTCTTACCTTCTCTACAACAAACCTAGCTCTCTCAGCCTCCTGTTGTGCAACCTGCTTCATCTCAACAGCCTCTGTGAACTCCTTGCCAAATGTCAGATGTGTCTAAAGGGGAGGAAAAATATTAAGGTGAGGCATGAGAGTGGAGGAAAAGCAGAAACAGAGAAGCAGAGAAAAGCAGAGGTCTTTACCAGGGAGACATCATCTAGAATGAGGCCGAAGGTGGATGCTCTTTCTGTCAGATCCTCACTGACCTGCCTGGACACCAGCTCTCTCTGAGTGATGAGCTCACCGGCATCAAAACGGGCCTGCAGAAAAAAATTAATACACATTAAAACTCCATTTAATCCAAATTTTCTGTGTCCAGTCCTCCGTATGATGCTCATCTCCCAGGCCTATATACACTACCATTCAAAACTCTTGAGGTCTGTAAGGTTTTCTCTTTTTTTGAATGAACTCTGATCAAGGATGCATTTATTTGAAGTTAAAATGTGAAATATTTTTTACAATTTAACAGAACTGTTTTACATTTTAATATATTTTGAAATGTAATTTATTCCTCTGATGGTAAAGCTGAATTTTCAACATCATTACTCCAGTCTTCAGTGTCACATGATTCTAGCTGAAATATGCTGACTTGCTGCTAAAAAAATTCATTCAAGTCCTTCTGGGAAGTTTGCGTTTACATGTTAGAAAGTTGTAATTACGAGGTGTGTTGAAAAGGTCAGTTTGATGAAATCCGAGAATCTGACCCTGCATAGACAGCAATGCAACGGACACGTTCAAGAGCCAGAAAGGTAGTAAGGACATATGGTTCAACCATAAGAAATTGTTGAATAAAGTTGTTGTTTTTTTTCCGCAACAAAACATTCTCATACTTTCACAAAATTAAATTTGAACCACTGATGTGACATGGACTATTTTAATGATGTTCTTACTACCTTTCTGGGTCTTGAACATGTCAGTTGCATTGCTGTCTATGCAGCAGTGTTGTTTTTGACAACCATCTTAGATTTAGTCTTAGTCTTTTGGACTAAAATGCTTCTTAGTTTTAGTCAAATTTTAGTCACTTCTATATGTGATAGTTTTAGTCCAATTTTAGTCGACGAAAAGTCAAAAAGGTTTTAGTCTAGTTTTAGTCAAAAAAAAAAAAAAAGGGAAAAAAGTAGTCTTTTAACAAATTAATGTAGGTCAGTAAGTATTTTGCTGTTGGGTAGTGTCACTTATAAGTTCTGAAAATAGCAGATCTATAGTTCAACACAATGTGAGCTTCCGGATCGACTATTTTCACCAATAATTACAATAATGAAGGAATGTTTTAGAACATAAGACAAACAAGGATGGAATGCTAAAACGGCTTGCCATACTAGTATAGCAAAGAGTATTTAATGCTAAAACGGCTTGCCATAGCGTCAGATACTTTTTAAGTTTTAATTGGCATGCACAATAAGCGGAAATGTCATGCATTTTAAACGTCTGATGGACCACCCACTAACATTTTCGTCTATTCTCGTCTCGTCAACGAAAACTCACACACGTCTCGTCATGTTTTAGTCATCAACGAGCCATTTTTATCTCGTCATCGTCTCGTTATCGTCATGAAAAAAAGTGGCGTCAACGAAAAGATTTCGTCATCGTCATCGTTGACGAAAACAACACTGCTATGCAGGGTCAGAAAGCTCTCAAATTTCATCAAAAGTATCATAATTTGTGTTCTGAAGATGAATGAAGTTCTTATGGGTTTGGAACGACATGAAGGCGAGTAATTAATGACAGAATTTTCATTTTTGGGTGAACTACCCCTTTAAGTCACTTTGGTCAGAGCAAGATGGCGATGTACCGTTTCTATGTAAAATTCTTTTAAACTTTTTAAGAAAAAGTTTTTTTTTTTAAACTCTACTTCCACAAATTTGTGCTTTTTGTTGTTTTTATTCAATTTGGTTCTGTAAATTAAATCTATTTGATCTATTATAATTGTCCAATACCATGGTATTTTGCACATTAATCTTAGTTTTATTATAAATGAATTTTTTTTAAATTATTTTAACAAAATCAATACAGATGGTGCATTGATTGCATCTGACAAGTTTACTTACTAACATGCCCCCAACTCTGAACTTCCCATATGTAATTACAATTTTAAAGTGCCATTTATGTGCATTCAACTCAAAATATGATCTATCTGACATGATTTGAATGCACCATTATTATAATTTTCAATGTAGGTTGCACTGCTTTATATTTTTGTGGAAAGTGTGATACATTTGTTTCAGAATTCTTTAAATAGAAAAATATTATTTCAAATAGAAACACTTTTTTAATATTATACATTTTTTGATCTAATCCATTGTTGCTGTATAAAAGTATGAATTGCTTCAAAAACAAACAAACAAAAATCTTTCGGACGTTTGAAGGGTAGTTCACATGTTTTCATGGTGTTACGTATAATACTCACCACTACAGCCTTCAGAACCTCAGTGGTGATGGAGGGCAGCACTCTCTCATCGTAGTCCTCTCCGATACTGGTGAAAATCCGCGGCAGCTGTGTAGCAACTGGCCGGAAAAGGATTCTCAGTGTAATGTTGACATTCTGCAAATCTAAGAGGGACAAAAACAGACAATTATGCACTTTCTGAAGTTTTATTAATAAAGGCAAACATATGAGCATATTGTGATGTAGTGAGAGAGCGAATGATAGACATTAAAGGAGTAGTTCACTTTCAGAACAACAATTTACAGATAATTTACTCACCCCCTTGTCATCCAAGATATTTATGTCTTTTTTTCTTCAGGCGACATGAAATTGTATTTTTTGAGATAAACATATCTGGAAATTTCTCCATATAATGGACTTAAATGGTGCCCCGATTTTTCAATCTTCAAAATACCGTTTAAATGCAGTTTAAACGTGGCTTCAAATAGCTGTAAACAATCCCAGCGGACGAAGAAGGGTCTTGTCTACCGAAACGTTCGGTCATTTTCTTAGAAAAATATATTTTTACATACCTTTTAAGCACTGAAACTCGTCCAGCACTAGGGCTTGTAGTGCGCGTTCCCGACTTTACGTACTGCGTCCACCATGCTCTGCAACGCAGCGAATGCTTGAAGCAGTCCCATCACCTGACTCGCCGATTGCTTGTAAGAGTGGAACAGATGTGGTCCAGTCGTGACAGCACTGAGATTCCTGTTCCGCTGAAAATGGCTGGCATTTTCCACACTTGCACCACCATCTCGTCTCGTTTGAAGGCGGTCTGCTCGAGGCTTGTCGCGCTGCCGCGGCCGTCGCAGTTTTCTCTCTCTGACAGAGTTCATCGTCTGTGTATTCCAGCTCAAAAAGGTAGGAAATGGTGAAAAACTCCATCTCATGTGCTCCTCCAGCTTCAAAGTCGTCCGACATCGTTGTACTTTATGTTGTACATTGTTGCTAAAGAGTATTTGATTGCGTTGCACTTCTCTCTTCTCAAGTTCGCTTTGTAAACACTGGGTCTGTAGTTTCGCATACGTCACGCGTGACCTTTCGACGTGAGTGCGTAAAGTCGGGAACGCGCCCTACAAGCCCTAGTGCTGGACGAGTTTCAGTGCTTAAAAGGTATATAAAAATATATTTTTCTAAGAAAATGACCGAACGTTTCGGTAGACAAGACCCTTCTTCGTCAGCTGGGATCATTTACAGCCATTTGAAGCTGCATTTAAACTCCATTTTGAAGATTCAAAAATCGGGGCACCATTTAAGTCCGTTATATGGAGAAATTTCCAGAAATGTTTATCTCAAAAAACATAAATTTCTTGACGACTCCAGAAAAAAAGACATAAACATCTTGGATGATAAGGGGGTGAGTAAATTATCTGTAAATTGTTGTTCTGAAAGTGAACTACTCCTTTAACGAATAGCTTAAAGGAGTAGTTCGCTTTCAGATCTAAAATTTACAGATAATGTACTCACCCCCTTATCAACCAAGATGTTCATGTTTTTCTTCAGTGAATTATGTTTTTCGAGGAAAACATTTCAGGATTTCTCTCCATATAATTGACTTCTATGGTGCCCCCGAGTTTGAACTCCCAAAATGCAGCTTCAAAGGGCTCTAAACAATCACAGTCGAGGAAAGAAAGGTCTTACCTAGCAAAACTATTGGTTATTTTCTAAAAAAAAAAAAAAAAATGCAATTTATATACTTTTTAACCTCAAATGCTGGTCTTGTCTAGCTCTGTTTGTACTCTGTGTAGAGATTGAAAAGTGTATAAATTGTAAATGTTTTTAGAAAATAACCGGCCATTTCACTAGATCAGACCCTTCTTCCTCAGCTGGGATCATTTAAAGCCCTTTGAAGCTGCATTTAAACTGCATTTTGGAAGTTCAAACTCGGGGGCACCATAGAAGTCAATTATATGCAGAGAAATCCTCAAATGCTTTCCTCAAAAATCATAATTTCTTTACGACTGAAGAAAGAAAGACATGAACATCTTGGATGAAAAGGGGGTGAGAACATTATCTGTACATTTTTGTTCTGAAAGTGAACTACTCCTTTAAGAACAGAACCTGTACGAGAAGTAAAGACTGTGGAAAGACATACCTTTGCTACCAGTGATGACAGGCACATTGCGTGGACGGGACCTGCAGTCAAAGATGATTGGCTTCTGCACCCAAGGAATTAGGAAGTGTGTGCCCTCCCCAACAACAACATCCTGAACACCTCGAAACCTGTCGAAGATGACCGCCCTGTGTCCTGCATCCACTGCAATGAAAAAAAAACACAGAGTTAAACAATGGGTCTTCAATTTTAAAACCTGGGCTTTATGAACACTTAAACTTAATAAACTTAAAACAATTAAGTAACTCAGAACTGAACTTACCATTGAAAAGTGCAGAGTTGACTACACCTCCACCAATGGCCAAGGCCAATCCCAGCTTTCCAATAGACTCAAAGAGCTTTGCCATGGCAGCAATGTGACAGTCCTGGTGAGATAGGTATGTTCATCTTTAGCGTCTCATTAAGGCATTACTCACATAAGTAAAAACCCTGAATAACTAAACCATTCGGTTAGCCTTGACTCTTCAGCAGTGACACTGACATGAATGAAACGTGCTAACCTGTTCACACTTAAAGCGGGTCAGACATGGACACCGAAAAGCATTAGTAAAACACCTTACAATTATAAAGCTGTCCTAATACAATATGCATTTGCTAATACAACACGTTATAAGATACAAAACATCAAAAGGGATTAAAATAGTCCCGTTGTAGTAAAGTTTAATTAGCCTGCTACACGCTAATGGCGCAACTGACATGCAATCAAGTCCCACTGCCAACTTTCCCACTAAGACGCGCTAATCATGCTTGGTTCTCTTCCACTACGAGACATTATTATTGGTGGCCTTTGTGTAAAGTAATTAAACACCAAATACTGCTATTCTCTTACAACGTGACCACTCACCCACTGCGCTGTTAGATCACAGTGACCTCCACCGGAGCATGCGTAAGAAACACATGAGAAGGTGACGTCTGCGCATGCGCAAAACCTTCAACATAGACTTCTCTGATTGGACAGAGGGACACAGAAGAGAACGCCCACGTGAGTAACAATGACTTTCATTGGTTTACATCTGCTCGTTGCTTTAGAATGAGGACTGGTTACACACTGACTGAACAGAGTGGGTGTTTCTTTAACTATGGCACATTTGGCACCGATAAAGTTTTGAAATGTAACTCCTCTACAACCAGTTGGCATTTTCCCGTCATACAGTAACATACTAGCCGTAGTCTGTTTCCACTGATAATGCTGTTTGTGATCAGTGTTGCAGAAAGTTACTTTTAGAGGTCATTAGCGGAGCTGTAGTAGAGTCATTCTACCAAACGGGTGCCATTTGGGTCCGCAACGTTTGATTAGATGCTTAAGGCACAAAGTAATCTACCCAGCTTTGGAAGTCGTGCATTACAATATTACGTTATTTCCTAAAAAAAAGTAACTAATTATGCTATTTAGTTACTTTTTATGTAAAGTAAGGCTTTACCTTACATTTGTGTTAATTTTTAAATCTAGACTGGCTTGCTTGTTTTTGTTAATATAAAAAACGTTCTATTTTTGACAAACGTAAAAGCCCTTGCACCAAAAGTGAAATGAATAAGCCTCAGGCTGAAGAAAATGTGAACTCACCGGTACAGTAGAACACAGGAGTAGAAAGTTCAACACTCTTCAGCAATAAAAAAATTAAGCACAAATGTTAGTTTAATGTTAGTCTGCTGTAATTTTTGCTTATTGGTATGGTTGAATTGGACGAAGATCAGCAGCAAAAACAGTTAATACAATAGGATTAAATACATAAAAGATATACTTGTTATTTAGAGCTGGGTAGATTACTTACAAATTGTAATCCTTTACCGAATTCCAAATTACATGTATTAAATTATAATTAGTAATGTAATCCATTACATTCCACATTTTGGGTAACATAATCATACCTAATCCTTTTATCAAATTGATTTAAATAGTATAATCTTGTACCATATTGATATAACAATACAAAGAATAAGAAAATGTATTCCATTTGTTGTTATTAACAACACGTAGTGCATTATACATTGTATTACATCAAGGTTTCCAAACTGGTGTTTGTAAAGGAACTGCAAGTTTTTTATAAATGAAAATAAATCATAAAAATGTTACATTCAAAATAAATGATTTTTAAATCAATCAAAAAAAAAAAAAAAGAAAGAAATCTTTTATTTGTTTACCTGCATACCATGTGACCATAACCAATGTCAAAAAACAAAAACAACAACAACAACAATGAACATGCAAATGTTTACATTAAAATCTCAGGGGCACTTTAAGTAAAAATATTAAGTGAAAGAGGATCAGATGACAAAAAGTTTGTGAATTTGTGCATTTGAATGTGTTTGAAAGACAAAAGCCTTCTAAAGAGACAGTAAATCATGGTTAAAAACCTACAGAGTAATATGATGCAATGTTTATGCAATGTTGAAACACTTCTTAAACCTGAAATGATTTTTGTAAATCCATTGGTCAAATGCTGTCTAAGGATGTCCACAAAACTTGACTTTCTGAGTGTATAGAAGCAGTCGGTTATTCCAGAAAGGAACATTTGGAAGATAAAAAAGAGGAATTACAGAGACCCAATACATTATGAATAATTTATGGCTGTTGTGTAAATAATATGCAATCATGCAATCCATTAAAAGTAACTGTAGTACGATTACGAGCATTTTAAAATGTAATTTAATCTAATATAATCTAAGTAAGTATATATGTGTTATTTAACACATTTAATTATTGCAGGTTCGTGGCATATTTTGAGTTCATCTCTGCACTCCCAATTTCCCCCAATATGAGGACAGGAGAGCTGTCAATCAGTCAATGGTAAAACAAAGTGTCACGTGATAAAAAAAAAAAAAACGCAGATATTTTCTTGTAAATTAAAAAGTAATGCGTTACTTTATTAATTATTTTAACAAAGTAATCTGGTTGCATAACTGGAGTTACCCCCAAGCTGTTTGTGGTTGTCTGATGTTTGCAGTAAATGTGCCATGTCACATAGTCTACTGTAACATACTAAACATACACCATACACCACTGTAACATTACTATTTCTGTAGCGGCGTCCAATCGCCACATACAAGCAAGATAGTGGGATCCTCCGTGACTCGTTTGCTGTCCGTATTAAAGAGTATCTTTGCTAAGTTTTGCTTGCATTGATTTATTTTAAATGAAACACACGAAGACAAACGGATACAAAAAAATACCAAAACAATAAGCAATACGTCAACAGAAAGTTGGCCCCACTACTCGCCAATCCTACAAACAAATGAACCGCCACATAAAATATAGAAAACGGAAGTGATCACCAGTGAACCCTTGTGACAGTGAATAACCAATAAGAAAAATAACAAGTTTAATGCTCCTACAATTTCCACTGCACTACTTTCAGCTCAGATGCTTAACCTCTAGTCTACCGCAACCTCGATTTAAACAGGAAGTTGTGATTTCACAGAGAACGTTTATGTACCTGCTTTTAAAGAGAGAGAGAGAGTATGAACTCTCCATACTTATGTATATTAATTATGTGGAAGCACTGGCAATCACTTGATCGCAGAATTACAAAACGAATACGTTATAGTAACTCAGGGCTTAAAAAAAAAATAAAAAAATACAT
>NC_133361.1:46933821-47005927 GCF_049309525.1 Garra rufa
ATATATATATATATATATATATATATATATATATATATATATATATATATATATATATATATATATATATATATATATAATATATATATATATATATATATGTGCTGAAATGCCTCACGATCTAGAATATATATCTATACCCAGCTACAGTAAGCCACGTGATACTGTGATTCATGCTCCGGGAAATCCCACACTCTCTGGACCCCCCTTCTTTCTTTCTTCCCTGGATGACACACCTACCGAGCAAGTTATTATAAACCGTAGCACAGCATTCGTACAGTCGTCTTAACTGACGAATCCATCGTCGGACTGGCAGTTTTAAAGACGTATTCTTCTTAAACTGTAAGTGTCGTTTATTTCGCAGTCTTTGGAAGATTAATAACGTTAGGACAGCCACATTAATCTAACTTGCTTAGATGCGAATGTCTAGTTGTGAATGGGTTATGATGAACGAATGAAGATGTCAAGCACGTAGGATGCATGTTTTTATAGCAACGCGGAACAGCTAGCCTTCATATGCAATACACTGACAATAGTGCAGTTTTTAGTCGTGGAAAACTGTCGCAGTCTATTTGGACTTTAAATGAACTTCAAATAATCATGATCTTTACACGCACACTATCGGATGAACAAAGCAAATAAACATTAGTTTAATTTGTGTCGTCGATGACCGCAGGTTTTTACTGTTCTGTCGTGGTATCGACGCTCTTGGGCAATTCTTTCAGATGCCATGGGATGCTGCAGTTTTTATCGTCACTTTAGTAATGGGATACTGTAATTCTTTGATTTCCGCGTTCATCTTCAGAGTGTGTGTTTTACGATTGGTGCACCTTGAACGTGGCCCGCCCTCTTACTGACGTCACAGCATGCGGAAGATTTCTGATTGATTGATTTGAGACAAACGTTTGTTTTACGGGTGTTGCTTTGGAGAGGAAACCTGTGTAAGCGTAAAATTAAATGCTACAGACACAATTTATAAAAGATGCTTTTTATCTGATCTAAATGCTGCCGTGAATAATAATCAATAAATCGTCTGTTTATGGTGTTTTATTAATTATTTCTCATGTTGATTTGTTCAAAGTCAGGCATGTAAGGTCAGATATGAGTAGGAGGATTATCTAGAAGTTTTGCAATAGTAGCCTACACAGCATTAAGACATTAAGAAATGTAACTCTGCAATAATGTTGTTATTTGGCCTACTGTATTTTGTAACTAACATCAAGTCTTCAATTCTCATCAAGAATTTATTGTAACTAACATTAAGTCTCCAAAACTATTGCTGATAAAGCTTTAAGATACAAATAGTTAAAATTATGCATTTTCTGCGGTTCTACCTTGCTCAGTTCAAATGAATGTGCTGCACTACCAGTCAAACGTTTTTGAACAGTAAGATTTTTTTGCTTTAATCCAAAGTACAGCAAAACATTTTGAAATATTTTTACTATTTCAAATAACTGTTCTCATTTTGAATATATTTTAAAATGTAATTTATTCCTGTGATTTCAGAGCTGAATTGATCTTTGGATATTTCTATTCATCAAAGAATCCTGAAAAAAGTTGCCTCTCAGCAGAATCCAATGTGCATTTGTGTTTGCGTGTGTTTTTGCATTGTAACCAATCACAGACATATCTGTTGGTTTCTGGTACACAATCAGAGGCGTTTCAGTTAGTCAAAATCCACTCGCCGCTCAAAATGCCAGTTTTTGTTCTGTCCTGAGTTCTGTAAGCTTGCAAATCCTCTCATTATAACAAAGTGTTGATGCAATGTAAATAGGAGATTAACTGTTTCGTTTAGAGGAATTTATTGATTATAGCTGAATTTTCTGATAAACTGAAATGAGTGTCAGCTTTTAAGTGATTAAAAAGCTGCATTAGAATGCATGCAGAGTCAGAAGGGGTTAATGAAAAACAACGTTAGATTGCATAACTTTACATAATCTTGAACTGAATTTTCCAGCTAAACTACGTGATATCACTAGTTTAGGGGAAGGAGAGATGAAAGTGTTGGGCAACGTTCTTAGAGGATGGTGTAATAATTGTGTGGGTGTGTGTGAGAAGATCTATAATTTAGACATGATGGAATCAGGGACTTATCAGCATTTTATCAATATTATTGTAGTCCCAGTTTAAAAAGAAAAGGAGCTAAGTGTTGTCATCTGACCCTTAGCAGGGCTATCATGAGTTTGTCCTAAAGAGATAAGAAGCCGAGGTTTGTTCGCACATTAAAACTAACTGTGTTGACCTTTATATTATTGGACTTTTCATGCATAAAACAAACTGACTTAGAGGGAGCTTTTTAAGGTATCACAGAGTGAATAGAAGCCATCATAAATGTTTAATAACATTGTGGGAGTAATATAAATATAAACATGTAATTTTGCTGCATTTTGGTTACTAATCTCTACCTTCCTCCAAATTAGAGTTTGTGAAGAGTGCCAGTAGGAAGAAATATGGATGCTGATCAGCGGCTCGGTGCCTCAATCATCAGGATCCCACCTCACCACTACATCCATGTGCTGGATCAGAACACCAACATTGCGCGGGTGGAGATCGGCCCTCTCACCTATATACGCCAGGACAATGAGAGGTAACCTAGAAACCTGCAGGTTAACTACAGTATTACGTAACAGCCCTTGAAATACAGGTTCCCTACTGGATTTGTCTTTTTAGATTTTGTCTGAATTGATTTTTAATTGATTTAAATGTACAGTAAGGGGGGAAAATTTTTGATCCCCTGCTGATTTTGAATGCTTGCCCGCTGACAAAGAAATGATCAGTCTATAACTTTAATGGCAGGTTTATTTGAACAGTGAAATAAGTTTTTGACCCCTTCGCAAAACATGACTTCGTCCTTGGTGGCAAAACCGTTTTTGGCAATCACAGAGGTCAGATGTTCCTTGTAGTTGGCCACCCGGTTTGCACACATCTCAGGAGGGGTTTTATCCCACTCCTCTTTGCAGATCCTCTCCAAGTCATTAAGGTTTCAAGGCTGACGTTTGGCAACTCAAACTTTCAGCTCCCTCCACAGATTTCTATGGGATTTAGGTCTGGAGACTGGCTGAGCCACTCTTCTTGAGCCACTCCTTTGTTGCCTTGGCCTTGTGTTTTGGGTCACTGTCATATTGGAATACCCATCCACCACCTATTTTCAGGAGGTTCTTCTCACCCAAGATTCGATGGTACATGGCCCCTTCTGGCAGAAAAACACCCCCAAAGCAAAATGTTTCCACCTCCATGTTTAAAGGTGGGGATGGTGTTCTTGGGGTCATAGGCAGTGTTTCTTCCATTTGCCAATAATTGCAATCCCTTTCTCACCAAGCTGCTTGGCGATGGTCTTGTAGCCCATTCCAGCCTTAAATCTACAATCTTGTCCCTGACATCCTTGAACAGCTTTTTTGGTCTTGGCCAATCTGATTGATTGATTGCTTCTGTGGACAGGTGTCTTATATACAGGTAACAAGCTGAGATTAGGAGCACCCCCTTTAAGAGAGTGATCTTAATCTCAGCTCGTTCCCTGTATAAAAGACATCTGGGAGCCAGAAATTTTGCTGATTAATAGGGGATGAAATACTTATTTCACTCATTAAAATGCAAATCAATTTATAACTTGTTTGAAATGTGTTTTTCTGGATTTTATTGTTGTTATTCTGTCTCTCACTGTTCAAAAAAACCTACCATTAATATTATAGACTGATCATTTCTTTGTCAGCGCGCAAATGCACAAATCGGCAAGGGATCAAATAATTTTTCCCTCACTGTATACAAAGAAATTATAGTGGCTAAACTAGGGTATGTAGATCATTTGCACGTAGGGTAGGGGCATATCTGGTTTCAAGCTATGATGAAAAAGAGTTGCGGAGAAACATGAAGTGTAATCAAGCCTATTTTCAATCCTGAATCCAAACAACAGCTGATAGGAAATATTTGTTTAGATCAATGTTTTATGCTTCATCCAATTATTTTTAGTCTATCAGTTTCTTTGTCACTCTGCTTAACAAAGCTGCATTTAAAATCTAATTAAATCTAATACTGTGTGATATTTTATTAACTGAAATCTTCTTTTTTATTTTCCGTCAGGGTTTTGTTTGCCCCTGTCCGCATGATCATGGTGCCGCCCAGGCACTATTGTGTTGTGCTCAATCCTGTTGCCCGTGATGATGAAGGCCAAGTTCAGTTTGATGGATCAGGTCAAGCTAAGCTCAGACATGCTGATCTGGAGATCCGCTTGACCCAGGACCCGTTCCCTCTCTACCCTGGTGAAGAGATTCAAAAGGTATGAAGATATCGTATGCTTGACAAACATGTAGCTTTGCAGCTTGTGGCTTAAGAGCTCAGCCTTGTGGGTAGTTTCAACAGGTTGTGGTTTCTGTCAAAATTGTCAAATCTGTGTCACACCTATGTTTTTCCTATTAAGTGCTTGGTCTAATTCTCTGTCTCTCACAGGATGTGACTCCACTGCAGATTGTGTATCCGGACACAGCCCTGCGTCTGCAGGCCCTGCTGGACTTTGAAGAGGAGGGAGGAGAGAAGAGGGTAGCAGGAGATGAGTGGCTGTTTGAGGGACCAGGTACCACTGCTGCACAACTACGATGAGCTTTACAGAGTTTTGTGTTCTAGCCTGGACTAGTTCACCGGCTCAAAGCAAATGACAGTTGGAAATAATGAAGTTCAGGGGGAAATGAAAGACAGTGAAGTTGTTCCTCATGGGGCAATGCTACACTACATAGAAAAATGCTCTTCAGTTTTTTGCTTCCCACAAATGATGAGTGAAGACCAAATAACTATCAAGAAGGTTTTTTGCTTATTCACTTTTGCCCCCATTGTAAAAACTGATAAATTCAGAATACTGAGAAACATTGAAGTAGTAGCTAACTCAAACATTAGGTTAACAGAAACTGCTCTCTTAATCCTGCTCCTGCAAACATTCTAATATCGAATATGATTTTCATCCATCAGGGAGTCTCTATAGTGTTCAAATCGCTTTGGATGCAGCTCATGTTGGATTTAGGGTTGCCAAATCTGCATTCTTTTTTGCACGTAATTGGACTAATTTTAAACAGTTCAGGCGGGTTTGAAATATTGCATAAATTGTGTGTATTAAAACATTTTGCATTCTACCTATGATAAAGCTGTGGTAGATATAAGTTTTTATGAAGGATGGCCACTGTGGTAGGAAGCCTTTTACCTGTGTTTATGAACAATCTGCATAATGATGACTGTAAAATATGTAGTTTAGGTTTGAAAATGACATATTTCCAGTTTCATATGGCCACCGAAAAAGAAAAGCTAATTCAGAGGCCAAGCAAGTTTTTACATGTGCAAAGACAGACATTTCCAGGAAAGGCATTCATAGATAAACCCAGAAACTTAGTGAATAGGGGTCAAATCTGGGAAAAAAATCATTTTTATAGAAAGCTGTCATCAAGGACGCCACTTGAAACTAAATACAGACGTTTAAACAGACAGAGCATGAATGAAACCTGCTATGATTGCTTTTAAAGCATAAATTTGATGTAAACAATTTGTCTACATAATATTCACATTTGCAGTTCATAGGGGACATACTGTATTAGCCCTATAGTTATAGCATGAAGTATTATTTAAACCTATAAAAAAAAATTTTTATCTCACAATTCTGACTTCTTTTTTTCTTATATCTCTTAGTTTGGACTTTATAACTCAATTTTAACTCAACAATAACAAGTTTGTCAATTCTGAGGGAAAAAAGCCCCAGAAGTGTAGGCTATAAACTCATGATTCTAAGCTAAGGGGAAAAGAGTGCATGACAAGTTGATTTTTCTTATCAGTATTATAATCTCGCAATTGTGAAAATAAAATCAGAACTGTGAAATATAAACTCAAATTTACCTTTTTTTATTGTTTTATTTCATTGCTTCCATAGACTGCTACTTGAAAACTGTCATTTTCTGCCACCAGATAAGCTCTGCCCAAGCTCTGCTGTGTTTTTTGAACACCGAATTGGTGTATATCCATATATGCATATATCCATATGGTGTAAGATGTCTAACCTGATGAGTGTTTTATTTCCGGCAGGAACGTACATTCCCAGGAAGGAGGTGGCGGTACTTGAAGTCATAAAGGCCACGGTGATCAGAGAGAATCAGGCCATTCGCCTCCGAGCTCGCAAAGAGGGCCTTGACCGCAGTGGCGTCCGGAGAGTTACTGGTTTGTGAAATAGTTCCCTCCAAGAATATTTACATTTTTATTATTTACTCAGCCACATTTTGTTCTCAAACATGTTTAAAAAAATGCCCATACAATGTAAGTCAAAGGGATCCAGAGTTGTTTTGGACTCAATTGCCTTTCACTTTATAGGCAAACAGTTGACAGTTCATGCTTTGCATGCATGTTCAAATACATATGGCTGACATTGTGTGTATGTGTTTAACTGTGTGTTTCAGGTGAGGAATGGCAGGTCAGTAAGGTGGGAGCTTATCTGCCTGGAGCTCACGAAGAGGTGGTGGATATTGTCAATGCTTTCATCCTCACAGACAAGGTACTGTCTTCTGTCCCTTTCTCTCTAGTATGTTTTGTTCTCCACTCACACTTTAAGTAGACAGGTAATAAGAGATTGAAGGGTTAATTGATTCACCAGAAAGGTTAACATATAGCACATAGCAATTAAGGACGAAAGTACTTCACTAATGAAGTCACAGCTTCAGAACCCAATTTTGCTCCAAGCTTAATTATCAACGCCTGCTTGTCATTTCATTAGAAAGCGTTGCATGTGCGAGCTCTCCGGCCTTTCCGTGACGCCGGGGGCAGAGAGCGCCGCACTGGAGAAGAGTGGCTGGTGACCGTGGCAGACAGAGAAGCTCACATACCCTCTGTGGCCGAGGAAGTTGTCGGGGTGGTTGACGTAACGACTCTGAACAGCAGGCAGTACTGCGTGATTCTGGACCCCGTGGGGGCTGATGGAAAACCTCAGCTTGGACAGAAGAGAGTGGTGAAGGTGAGTGAATCGTTCTCTGGTTTCAAAAGGAAAATTACAGCATTTAATGTTAAGTGCCTATTACTAAAACCCATTATTACACTGAAGGCCTAATACAAGCCTAATAAAGACCTCTTAAGTAACACATAAAACTATATGAATGGAAATGGCACCTGCGAACAAGCAAATAAAGGGAAACTTTTCTGCATTTTTGGTCCAAAATAAATAAAAAAGTGATGTGAAGGTTACAATATAATTCTCATGAGCATGTGTAACAAAAGTTAAAGGGATAGTTCACCCTCATGTCATTCCAAACCAAACCAAACTGAGATATTTTCGATGAAATCCAAGAGCTTTTTGACCTTGCATAGACAGCAATGCAACTGACACGTTCAAGGCCCAGAAAAGTAGTAAGAACATCATTAAAATAGTCCATGTGAGTTGAACATAGTCAGTTGAACGTGTCAGTTGTGTTGCTGTCTATGTAGGGTCAGAAAGCTCTCAGATTTCATTATAAATATCTTCATTTGTGTTCCAAAGATGAACGATGGTCTTACGGGTTTGGAACGACACAAGGGTGAGTAATTAATGACAGATTTTTTTTTTGGGGTGAATTCCTTTGGGAATTCCTATCCCTTTAAGACACTATCTTTTAAAATGTACCATAACAAAAATAGAGACAGAGCACATTTAGGCCACACCCACAACATGGGGGGAAAACAATCCATCTCCATTGACTTTGTATTGCTGGAAACTCCTTGTAATTTCTGACTTATAACAAAAGACAGAACAACGTCTAAAAGCTGCTATGAGACCAGGTGTACAGTAAACAAGCTAAAAAACACATAACTACGTTTTCATAAGCTGTCGACCCAAAAAACGAGAGTTTAAGAACACAAATAGTTGTAGATGTCATGGTATTCACATTGGGCCATTCATTTGGATCATTTCTCCAACAAAAGGAAGGTAAGGAAAAGAGTGCATAGACATAGACCAATAAAATTTAGTTTCTCAATATATCTCCTCCTTTCAGGGTGGTGAAATAATCCTTTGACATGAACGTTTACAGTCGCCGTTAAATTTCCCTCCAGCGGATCATAGAATCATACAGATACGGTGCCTTTGCGAAAGTATTCACACCCCTTTTATTTTATTATGAATGCTCCTAAACTAAACCTCAACTTTCCCAGATATACTTATGCAATGGAATCATTTAAGGATTTTATTTCGAATAACTTTGCAAAGATTTGAAAAACCTGTTTTCTGCTTTTGCCATAATGATGTATGAAGTATGGAAGCCTGTTTTCGCCACTGAATAAAAAATAAAAAAGTAATTGCTATATACTGACTTTGTAACTTGTAATTGCAACTTTATGTCTTAGAATTATGAGTTTCTATCCCACAGCTGCAACTTTATTTCTATTTAATTTATTAGAATTGCGAGTTTATATGCTGCAGTTCTGACTTTGTAACTCGCAATTTACCAGTCAAAGGTTTGGAAACACTTCCCCATCAAAGAGAATGGGGAACTGTGTCCAAACCTTTGACTGGTTGTGTAAATCTCGCAATTCTGAGAAAAAAAGTGAGATAAGTCACTATAACCTTTTAAAAAAATGTTCTTCAGTGGTGGAAACAGGCTTCCATAATGAAGTGTAGATTGACTTGAAAAAGTAATTTAAAGCAGTTGCGAATACTTTTGCAAGTCACTGTTTATTATATATTAGATTTCTAATTAAAAGTAACTTGCAACTTGCATAATAACTTTGCAATTTCTCTCTGTCTCCTCATCTCACAGGGTGAGCGTTCGTTCTTCCTCAGGCCAGGAGAGCATTTAGAGAATGGCATTCAGGACGTGTACGTGCTGTCAGAGGAAGAGGGGCTCGTGCTGCGTGCTGTCGAGTCTTTCATTGACACCGAGGGGGTAAAGGACGTGTTTGATCATCTACAATTAAGTCACTCATTTAGCATATAATCAATTAGAAATTTAGTGTGAGAACAGCTGTTAAGGTCCCAGCATGTGCAGGTTCAAAGGCATACAATGTTTTACAGGTGTCTGAACACCTGCGCCCTGCAGGAGAAAAAAGAAGCGAGCTCTGATTCATTCAAATAGTATTCAAACAAGGAGAGAAAATGCAGGGTGTAGACCGAATAGGTTGTTGGAGATTTCATAACAAAATAAGACAAATAGAGAGGGCGT
The DNA here is from genome assembly GCF_049309525.1 of Garra rufa. NCBI lineage: Eukaryota > Metazoa > Chordata > Actinopteri > Cypriniformes > Cyprinidae > Garra > Garra rufa. Next base: position 46,942,971 of record NC_133361.1, read on the forward strand.
ATTGTGTTTACCTAAGTGTACACAGACGTTGAAGGTGCTGCCGTTGCCCCTTGTTCCCAATAGTTTGCATAACTCTTTCAGCATTCCCAAAATGTTTGTCTTTGTGTTATTATGATAAGACAAGAGTGTTTTTCGCCTACTCATTTTTTTGTGAACTAGGTTTGTGTTTAGAGCGCTTTTAAAACTCATAAGTTACCTTGACATAAATTGTCTGAACAAGAAAAACTTGATTCTGGCACAACGAACGTTGACATTTATGGAACTGAAAATGTTAGGCAGTGATGAAAATCACTTCCTTCATTAATTCATTTCCTTTTCCCTTCTCCCTATTATGAATACTTTAATTCCCATCCTCATTTTTTTTTAATTAATATGATTTTAATCTTTTGCATTCCCTTCATTTTTTTCTTATCATTCACCTTTGCTTATACACATGCACGTAGTCTGATCGTTTGCCACTTGTGCTGCAGTGTCCGTCCCCACCTTACACTAATGTTTGCCATTGTTACTCCTCCCTCCTTCTTTCTTTCACCCCCCCTCCCCCCTCCCCAATGCTTCAGCAGGAAGAGCTAGATGAAGAAGAAGAAGGGGAAAGCCGAGCCAAAAAGAGGGGAATACAGCGGCGGCCAGGTGACCGTTGGATGCTGCGCGGCCCAATTGAATATGTGCCGCCTGCCACCGTAGAGGTGTTGGTTAGACGAGATGCTATCCCGCTGGATGAGAATGAGGGCATTTACGTCCGTGACATCAAAACTGGAAAGGCAAGATTCGAAGATTATAAAAAAGTCAAATGATTTTTATTAAGACTTCTAAATTCTTTAAAGACTTCCAGAATCACATTTGAGTTTTTAAAAGCTGTTAAGAAAAGTCATAAGTGACCCTAGACCACAAAACCAGTAGCACAGGTATATTTGTAGCAGTAGCCAAAAATACAGTGTATGGGTCAAAATGATCGATTTTTCTTTTATGCCAAAAATCATTAGGATATTAAGTAAAGATCATGTTCCATTAAAATATTTTTTACATTTCCCACCATAAATATATCAAAACTTAATTTTTGATTAGTAATATGCATTGGTAAGAACTTCATTTGGACAACTTTTAAAGGTAATTTTCTCAGTATTTTGATTCCAAATTTTTAGCCTGAGAGCATACAGTTAATTGTCAGTTAAAGCAATAATGAAAACTGAAATTTTGTCAAGCTTTATAGTGACAAAAATGTGAAGTGTGCAACATTATATTTGATTATATGCAAGATTTTTTTGTGAATATTGGCCTAAATCAGATTATTCCACACACAAAAGCTGTCATATGAGTGAGTCATTTACATTTTTTTGCACCCTCAGATTCCAGATTTTCAAATAGTTGTATCTCGGCCAAATATTATCCTATCCTAGCTTTCAGATGATGTATAAATCTGCATTTCAAACCCTTGACCCTTATGATTGGTTTTGAGGTCCAAGGTTACACAAAAGCCACACAAACAGCATAATGAAATAAAAGTGCTTTATGTCCCAACTGACTATGTGTCTGTTTCTCAGGTGCGTGCTGTGATTGGCCAGACCTACATGCTAACGCATGACGAGGAACTGTGGGAGAAAGAGCTTCCAGCCAATGTGGAGACTCTTCTGGCCCAATCCTGTGACCCGCTAGCTGACCGCTCGGACCGAGGAAGAAACTTTGCACAAGCTGAGAGAGATAAAACCAAAGTGGTGTCTTACCGAGTCCCACACAATGCTGCCGTGCAGGTGTACGACTACAGAGAGAAGGCAGCCAGGTAATATCGCGATGCTTGTTCCTCAATTAATCTCCAATTAGAACTCAAATGTCAGAATTTGGACATTGTAAATCACCCTTGGCATTCTCTTTCTTCTTCTGTTTCTCTCACAGAGTGGTGTTTGGACCTGAAATGGTGATGCTGGGTCCTGATGAGCAGTTTACTGTTCTTTCCCTTTCTGGAGACAAACCCAAACGTCCTAATGTCATCAAAACTATTTGTCTTCTGCTCGGCCCAGACTTTTGCACAGACATCATCATCATAGAGACAGCCGATCATGCTCGCTTGCAGCTGCAGCTCTCTTACAACTGGTACATCTTGATAATATTTTGTCAGTAACAATAATTAGACAATATTTGGCTCAGGTTTAAGACTGCCATGCCACTGTGTGCCATATTCTTTATATTCTATGCAGTGGTTCGTTTGCAGAAGTAACAGAAGTGAAATTTTCCAATAAGTATAAATAGTTTTTTTACCTTTCATGTGCATTTTGACCTTTAAAAGGGCCAATTTTTTTCTAAAGTAATAAAAAATGTATGCATCATCTTTTGTGTTAAATTCTTAAATTTAATCAATACATGCAAAAAGTATGGCACTATAGGGCTGTTTGCAATCAAATGAGTTGACTTCTCTTGAATTTTGGGGGAATTCTGAATCTATTTTAATAGACTAAATCACACAGTGAAAGCATGAACTCTAAATGTGCTCACGAAGTAGTCTAACCTACATCATGTAACGTGTGCAATCTCTTGGTGTGTTTTTGTTTGTTTTTTTTTGCGTTATACTCGATCATGTCAAATCGCATATTGTTTAAACAACAATTACGATATTATCGTAGACAATATATATCGCACATGATAGGAGTAAAAATTAAATGCATATCAACAATATCATGAAGCTGATCAGAGGAATGACCTTTTTTTTTCTTTCTCTGTGTCAGGCACTTTGATATCAAACAGCCCGCTGACGCGGCCACAGCTACGGCTCTGTTTTCTGTCCCGGACTTTGTGGGTGACGCGTGCAAAGCCATCGCTTCCAGAATCAGAGGAGCGGTTGCTTCAGTGCAGTTTGACGATTTCCACAAGGTATGTGGCACACCTTTAGAGATTTATTGCTTCGATACATCTCTTTCCTATAGGTTTAGTGTCCTGACTTTTGACCAGAATTGTGTTGCAATGAGTCATCATTATATGTAAACCTGGAAGTTGCTTTGAAAACCCATGGCCAAAAATATAAGATTTTTTTTTTTTGTATAGCTGACTTTAATTCACAATGCATTCAAACTAACACACAAGCTCAAGAAAATTCAAATCTCAATATACTTTTTAAAAATGGTTGTAACAGTGAATTTAAAATCACAGATTTCTCTAAAACTATATTACAGATTGCTCTAACTAGATTAGTATCAAAACATGTGTTTGCATTACTAATTGGTTGATTGTGTGAAAAAATGTTACGTTTTAATCCGTTACATGACATTGCCATATACAGTGGCAGTGGGCAAAATAATGATTTGATCCCCTGCTGATTTTGTACGTTTGCCCACTGACAAAGAAATGGGCAGTCTATAATTTTAATGGTTTATTTGAACAGTGAGAGACAGAATAACAACAAAAAATTCCAGAAAAATGAAGCAGATTCTAAACTCTCCACCATGACCAAGACCAAAGAGCTGTCCAAGGGTGTCAGGGACAAGACTGTAGACCTACACAAGGCTGGAATGGCCTACAAGACCTTGCCAAACAGCTTGGTGAGAAGGTCTGGGGCTCCATGCAAGATCTTGTGGAGTTTCAATGATCATGAGAACGGTGAGGAATCAGCCCTGAACTACACAGGAGGATTTTGTCAATGATCTCAGCATCCTGCAGCAAGGTCTATCTATCTATCTGCCTAATTAATACAACAAGCCATTCAACCGCTGGAAAACCACAGCACTTTCAATAATTTTGTAAGGAGCTATAGAACTAAGAGCATTCTAGAAAGAGCTTTGTGATTGGATGGAAATTTCAAGCATCACGCAAAGACATGTATCTGGGTATCAGACCCATAGCACTCCAATATATTACCTGTATAAATTTAGAAAAGGTATAGAAGTATTATACAAAGGCAACCTAATAACACAGGTAATTAAATAACTGGAAAACCAGGCACTTTAAATAGGTTTGTAGAGAACTATTGAACTACTGAACTATAGAAGATTATTTACAGAGATAAGTGTCCTTTCCTCAGGGGCACAGAGAGTATGTGGGAGTATTTGGCCGCTATTCGCGGAGAATTTAGTAACGTCAATGATTCTAATAAGCTCAGGCCGGTCGCGTTCGCCTCGTTGCCACTCAATTTGTGATCCGCTGTGTTAATCCTTCGGCCGGCCGACCGGGAAAAGTCCCGGTCGTCCCGATTGCCACTCCGCCCCTGGGCCCGTCTGAAGTTTGCCAATCAACATTTGAAAGATTCAGAGGAGAATGGGGTGAAAGTGTTGTAATCAGATGAGAGCAAAATCAAGCTCTTTGGCATCAACTCAACTCACCATGTTTGGAGGAGGAGGAATGATGCCTATGACCCTAAGAGTGGCTCATAAAGAAGCCCATTAAGTTGCCAAACGTCAGCCTCAAAACCTTAATGACTTGGAGAGGATCTGCAAAGAGGAGTGGGATAAAACCCCTCCTGAGTTGTGTGCAAACCGGGTGGCCAACTACTAGAAACGTCTGACCTCTGTGATTACCAACAAGGATTTTGCCAGCAAGTACTAAGTCATGTTTTGCGAAGGGGTCAAATACTTTTTTCACTCATTAATGCAAATCAATTCAGAACTATTTAAAAAAAATTCTAGGTTTTTTGTTATTCTGTATCTCACTGTTTAAATAAACCTACCATTTAAATTATAGACTGATCATTTCTTTGTCAGTGGGCAAATGTACAAAATCAGTAGGTTTCCCTCATAGTATACTGGCTATATTGCTGACAAGGCTTTATTACAAGGGTAAACCAAAATACTAATATCAAATAAATAGGTCAAGTGGAAATGGTCAAATATCAAAAATATTCAAATCGTCCTTCCAGCTGCAGAAAACAGGAAGCAATATCCAGATTCAAGCCATAACCGTGAATGTTAAGAAATGTCATTCATGAAAGACTAACTGATGTCATGGTTCAAAAACTCAGGCTCAGGTGTTTAACCCCTGACTTTACAACTTTACAATTTTTCTTTCTCTGCTCTGATCACATGCATCCATTTCTCTTTCAGAACTCCAATAGGATCATCTGTTCGTCCGTCTTCGGTTTTGATGAGAAGCTCGCGGTGCGGTCCAGTCTGCGCTTTAATCAGAATAGTTTAGTCATCAGCAGCGTGGACATTCAGTCTGTGGAGCCAGTGGACCAGCGCACCCGTGATGCCCTGCAGAAGAGTGTGCAACTTGCCATTGAAATCACCACCAATTCACAGGAGGCTGCTGCACGGTACTCTCTTTATGACGTTTTTTCCTTTACCTTGTTGTATATATAAATGCATTTATAGGAGTTTCCCTTTCAGAAGCACAATTAATGGGAGGAGAGTAATCAAATCAAAAAATCTAATCAAAATCACTTTGTCAAGTCAGAATCAAACTTTAAATATCCATGAAAATAAAGCATAACTGGTGGCCGTTGCATTCCCAAACAAGTGCTAAACTCACAGCACATGCAGTAATGGAGTTCAAGCCGTTCTGAGCTATTCGCAAGCTGATCGCCTGAACGGCGTGCGCGCTTCGCTTTGAAACACGCAGCGAAAACAGACTTGTAGAATGGAGTAAGCCATATTGTGCTTCTGGTTTTAGTTAGTTTGTCAGATACTGTGTCTAAAACACAACTTTAATAACCTTTTATGTTAGAATATTTTTTTTAAATCTACACTTTTTGCCTGGAAGACCACCATAATATCGAGACAGATTTGCTATACCATGATATTGATAATATTGTAACATCCCTAATCAAAGCTAGTGAGAAACAAAGTGAGAATTACCAAGCATTTTTGCAGTGTGTGGTTATGAATAATCATGTCTGAAAATATTATTATTTTTTAAAGAAAAAATTATGTTCCACCCTACAATAATTCAATTATGTATTTTTCCACGGTGAATAAGCAGAGGGTGAGCTGCTTCATAACAAATGTCAAAGTTCTGTGCACCTGCCACTAGGGAGCGAAATGCAACAGTTTATGCGTATCAGAGATTTTTATCTATTCTTTTCTAATTCTGTCTCTCTGAATCTCCCAGGTCACATAAACAATGTTTTATTCTAATGTTGTTCTTTCTTTATTCTGCTAGCTTTTTTCCCATGTATTTGTCTGTCATGCCCCTTGACACTCATTTTCTTTCTTTCAGACACGAAGCAGAGCGTCTGGAGCAGGAGGCTCGGGGTCGCCTGGAGAGGCAGAAGATCACAGACCAGGCAGAGGCAGAGAAAGCCAGGAAGGAGCTTCTTGAGCTGGAGGCTCAGAGGTAAGTTCACTGCAAGGGCCAATGTTTCTCTGCATATTCAACGTTTTCATGGTCAATAATCAATGTGTGTGCATCTTAGTGCTGCAGTGGAGAGTACAGGAGCAGCAAAGGCTGAGGCACAATCTAGAGCCGAGGCGGCTCGTATACAGGGAGAGGCAGCGGTCCAAGAGGCCAAACTCAAAGCAGAGGCTCAGAAAATCGAGGCTGTATGTCATCCAAACTATGCTAGTTCTCATCTTTTTCTGTTATTACCTTGTTAGATTTTGACTGTTTTCCTCTCCTCCTCTGTGTGTCAGGACTCTGAGCTGGCCCGACTGTGTAAAGCACGTGAGCAGGAGCTGAATTACAAGAAGGAGATGGACCAACTGGAGGTTGACAAGCAGCAGAAGCTGGCAGAGATTGAGAGCCGGCGCTTCACGAAGTTGATCGAAAGCCTGGGCACCGACACCCTGAAGGAAATGGCCAGAGCTGGGCCCGAACTACAGGTGAGTGAGCATCGGGATAGCGAATTAATACATTTCTGTGGTGGCTTTGCATCACAAATATTTTATAATAGCATTTTGAATGAATGTAGATTTCTGACACGTACCATTGTTTTCTTCCAGGTGAAGCTTCTGCAGTCTTTGGGTCTGAAGTCTACTCTTATTACAGATGGCTCTTCTCCTATTAATCTCTTTACTACTGCCAATGGCCTCCTGGGGGCTCTGCAGGGCAAAGAGCAGGATGAATAAATGAATAAAATAATAGAACACACAGAGGTTAAGAGGCCTTATACCACTTCATATGCATAAGTCAAAACTGTGATGTACTCTGTTGTAGTTTTCATTCTTAATAGCTATACAGTAGAGCCATGAAAGTGAAGCATTAGCAGTACCTTTGCCTTATTAGTTGAAGTCATTGTAATAGCTGTGTTTTCAGTTTACTAACACAAATGTATGTGTCATGCTGAAATTGTGCCTTAAATGATCCAGTTCAACCAATAGAGCTTTCTAGAATGTGTTTCTTCACTCTGCTTTGCTTTTTACAGAAATAAAACACCATTCGGTGTCTAATAATACCTCAAACATTAAATAAAATATTTTACATTGATTGCTCATCAGTCGTCTTCATTTATTTCATTTTGCTTATGAGCATTTGTTCAAAATTAAGTTGTGAATGCTTGTGATTTGGGTATTTGGCCACATGTTGGCGCTGCCATATAAAAGGCTTCTTTTTTTTCATTTTACTCTTTTGTTTTAGCCTTTCATTACTTTATTAAAGTAATGTAACCTTAAATTTGATTACCTTTTGATAGTAATCAACGATTAATCACACACACACACACACACACACACACACACACACACACACACACACACACACACACACACACTAAGTAAACACAAACATTTATTTTGGATGCGCCCATTGCCCAGCACTACTTTTTTATTCCTTTTCTAAACTGTTAATTTTTAAACATTTAAAGCAGACAGGGTTTTTCTTGCAGTAATACTCAACACTGATTACTGTCAGACTTTCACAATTCTGCATTACTTGAATTAACATTATAATCATTTCATTTTAAAACACAGCCACCACAAACTCAGACTTTAGCGTTCTTAGGTTAAACACAGATTTAAAATAACAAGTTATAGTTTAATAGCTGTTTTTGAAATCAAATCATGATTTCTCATAGCTATGACAGGAAACACAGGCATCTAACAATGCCTTGAAAAAAAAAGCATTTACACAAGCCGAAATAGGAAACAAAACATTGACCAAATAAACATGTGTCCTATTTTGTCCTATTCATATTTTAGAGCAGTCAACTCAGTTTTGGGAAGAAAACAATCAAATTTGTATGTGTTAAAAATATTAACTGCAATTTAATATTTGTGACCCTGGAACACAAAACCAGTCATAACATGGATATATTTGTAGCAATAGCCAACAATACATGGGTCAAAATTATTGATTATTATTTTATAAACATCGTCAGGATATTAAGTAAAGATTTATTAAGAATTTCCTAGCGTGAATACATTAAAACTTAATTTTGGATTTGTAATATGAATTGCTAAGAACTTCATTTGGGCAAATTTAAAAGCGATTTTCTCAATATTTTGATTTTGTTTGCACCCTCAGATTCCAGATTTTCAAATAGTCGTATCTCGGCCAAACCATACATCAATGGAAAGCTTATTTATTCAGTTTTCAGATGATGTATAAATCTGTTTCACAAAAATGACTCTTTTGACTGTTTTTTTTTTTTTGTGGTCAAGAGTCAGATTACAATTATTTTGCACCCAACGATGTATCAAAGCAGAAAGGGCTGAACGATTAATCGTTTTATTCAACCGACTCAAAAGATTCGAGTTACCAAAATGATTCAAAACCCCTACCACTATCCAGAGCTTTCTCTCTAGAGGTAAACCACAAAAAAAGACAAAAAAAAGGAAAAGAAAAACACGCACACACCACAGAGTCGAGCACGCGCACAGGTTCACACAGTGAGGGAGAACAGCGAGTCGTAAACGCAGTGGATCATATGCCGACAGATCACCCCACGTTTTTATACTGACACACACACTAGTATATGGTGGGATAAAGCAAGGCTGTATTTGAATTTTAATTCTGTAGCGCCACCTGAACTTTCATGTGCTACTGTTTATTCAAATTCAAAATGAGAACGATTATGATGATTGTTGCAGTCATTTTGCATTAGATAAAGGTGAGTTCACTTTCGATCTGCATGCTTCTAGTTCATTATGTGCATTTTGTTTCTCGCTTCAGAGCATCAATCGTTGCTCGGATGCTGTGGGTGTGTCACTTTTTTACTGCTGTATTCTGTATGTGTATATGTATATGTATATGTGTGTGCAACTGCTGTCTATGTGCTCGTTATTCTCACTAAATTATGATATAGCCATTTGACAGGTTTACAGAGGACCCGTGGACGCGAGTCCTGTGTCTGTTGTGTGCTTGTCTCTAGACTGGCATTTCAAAGAGTGTGACAGATGAAAAGGAAAAGTAATTGATGTGAGATGGATTGATTATCCAATTGCCATGAGGGTAATGTCAAACGGAACACGGCGCACGAATCAGTTGCAGTGTTCAATTAGTAACCTATGTCTTGTCATAAATCATAAAATGTTTTATAGTTGCAGATATGGGTGTGTCGTTTGATGCTCTTTGTTTTCTCACAGAGGTTGGCGTATATCTGATGCTCGTGTGGACTTTAATGTACATCGTGTACTTTATGTAATGATTCTGGCTAGTTGGTTTCTATCGGAATATGATCGATATTATTAGAGTCTTTTGTTGGTTTCATTTTAAATTGGGAAAGGTGAGATTTTGGGTGTGACAGAAAGCTAGTTTTTAAGACCATACATACAACATGTTCCGTGGTTTTAGGCGGTCCAGCTTTGACGGTTGCAGCTCTCCCACAATGAGGCAGATGAGGATAGCACACAAATAAAGCTGCCTGTGATGGCTTTATGTTTAATTTTTGCCCCTGTAGGATGTTAGAACAGATTCCTGCTCTGAGGGAAATTAAATGTAGGCAGGTGTACAGGTGCAGACTAGGATGTTCACCTGACAAAACGAGCATGGCAAATTACGGAGTAAACAATAGATAAAGTATCATGAATTTGCTTACTGATGTAGAATTTATGTTGGTTTCTTTGGTTACTGCTTAATATGCAGCAACAACACTTCAGCCATTGATTTTCTCAGAATGTGTGCACACTGAGCTCTGTAACACAATCAAAACATTATTGTTGAATTGTCCATTTTTGTTCAAAGTTTGGGGCATGACTATTTGTTTTTCAAACCAGAGGCAGACATGGATAGTGTTTGGAAAGCTGGTTTGAAAAAATATATTCTATTCTATTCTATTCTATTCTATTCTATTCTATTCTATTCTATTCTATTATATTATATTATATTAGTTATATACAATAAAAACAGCAGTAATGTGAAATATTATTATACAATTTTACCATTGTTTTCTATTTGAATTTATTTTAAAATGCAATTTATTCCTATGATGGCAAATGTAAAGTTTTAGCATCATTACTCCAGTCTTTAGTGTCACATGATCCTTCAGAAAAATACATAATGATTTGGTTCTCAACAAACATTTATTATAGCTTAGACTATATTGCTACGTAATATTTTTATGGAAGCCATGATAGATTTATCAAAATTATTTGATGAATATAAAGTTAAAATAACTTTTTTAAACAAATCTTTTGTAGTTATAATTTTTTACTGCCACTTTGGATCAATTTAATTCATCTTTGCTGAATAAATTAAATAATAGTTTCTGTAAAAACAAAATCAAAACAAAAATAGAATTTAGAATTACAGTAGTAAAAAAAGTTCAGCTATATTCAGTGATAAAATGGAAATATTGTTGTACACTTTACACTATATAAACCAAAACTGTAGTATATAAATCAATCATAGAATTGTTATTATTGTTGTTTATTGTCCAGGAGTGTATTTGATTTTTTATGCAATCAAAGGAGTTGAAACCTGTAAATTATAGAAAAAAAAAAAAAAAAAAAAATATATATATATATATATATATATTGCCGCTCGCAATTTTGGGCTCTATGAGAAAATATGAGGTTGGGCCCCCCCACCACACCAAAGCAGATCTCTAGGGGCCCCTAAAGGGCGTGGGCCCTTAGAATTGTCCTAACTCCCCCCCCCCCCCCCCCTTAGCAGCGCCCCTGCTAGGGTCACATATATTATTAATGATGACAGACTGAATGTTAGTGTAAATTTTTTCCTTCACTATATATGAATAGGAATTGTACAATGAACACAATGCCTTAAATGTTTTCATTGATTTTTACCCAACAGTTCTCAACAAAAGAAATCCAAAATTTATACGGACATATAAGTTTGATTTTGCCACACTTCAGTTGTCATAGACATCTTTGGGAATGGATGTGAACGCTGACACCAGCATTCCCACTACTGCACCTGGTGCAGTGGAGGAACAACAGCAGCAGCAACCATCAGAGCAAGAGACCAGTCAGCAACCAGGCACACAGTCAGACCTCACCGCCATCACCTCACAGCCAGTCGAGAACGAGCAACAAGATCCACCCTCCACCACAACACCTACTCCTGCTGTAGACCCCGCCCCCTCTCAGGATCACCCACCCATAGATCACCTGACAGTCATCGACGAGGAGATAGAAACAAGTAAAAAACTATTTTAAAATATTTTTATAGTCAGGCAGTTTGCATTGTTTGGTTATTAGTTTATAAAATATTTTTACATGTACATTTATTCTAAATTGACATTTTATCACCTGTCGTAACCTGTCATTTAAAGACCCCATGGCATAAAATCTAGAGTTTTGTGGTGTTAAGTCCATGTCTGCTAGCTTTGAGGCCATCTGTATGCTAGTATATACTTAAAATAGGGCTGGGTTTTGACACAAATTTCATGATTTAGTTTGATTCTGATTCACAAGCTTGCAATTAGATCCGATTTCCAGTTTAATCATTTTGGATAAATATCAGGTACATGCCCAATTTTCTCAAAGAAAACTAAATTCTTAACTAATGCTGTAAAATATACATGAGAGTCAGTTAAAACTAGATTTTTATCATTTTAAATGTTAAAATTAACTGATTTGTATACAAATGTTTAAATTGTACTCTAAATTATTATGCAATTTTCATAATGATCAGTTCACATATGTGACCCTGGACCACAAAACCAGTCATAAGGTTAAATTTTACAAAACTGAGATGTATACATCATATGAAAGCTCAATAAATAAGCTTTCTATTGATGTATGGTTTGTTAGGATAGGACAATATTTGGCCGAGATACATCTATTTGAAAATCTGGAATCTGAGGGTGCAAAAAAATCAAAATACTGAGAAAATCACCTTTAAAGTTGTCCAAATTAAGTTCTTAACAATGCATATTACTAATCAAAAATTACATTTTGATATATTTATAGTAGGAATTTTACAAAAAATCTTCATGGAACATGATCTTTACTTAATTTCCTAATGATTTTTGGCATAAAAGAAAAATCAATAATTTTGACCCATGCAATGTATTTTTGGCTATTGCTACAAATATACCCCAGCGACTTAAGACTGGTTTTGTGGTCCAGGGTCACATATGCTTCGCGTTACCACTTCTCTTGAACTGTCATTCATTAAACAGCAGAATTTGAAATATGAGACTTCATATCAAAAGTAAAAAAGCACAAAGCTTATTACGATTTATTTGATGAAAAGCAAGCTACAATGTTCCGTTCCTTGACCGAAAACAGGCAAGACTAGTCGATTCTTGGGATTTAAGAATCAATATTGTTTTGTAGAAATGAGAAAAGATTTAAATCCAGAAATCAATAAGTCCTAACCTAAATTTTATTCCCCCTTCATTTTTTTCACATTTTGTTACATTGCAACCTAATGTTAAGCTGCTTTAAATTACTTTTTTCCACATCAATCTACACTCCATACACCATAAAAAAAAAAAAAAAAAGATTTGTGACAACTTTGCAAAAAAATAAATAAATAAAACATTAACATTGCATAAGTATTCATACCCTTAACTCAGTACATAGTTGAAACACCTTTACCGCCTCAAGTCTTTTTTGGGTATGATGTGACAAGCTTTGCACATCTGTACTTAGCGATTATCTGTGATTCTCCTCACTTCTTCACCTTTCAAGCTCTGTCAGCTTGGATGGGGGCTGGCAGACATTTTCAGGTTTCTCCTGAAATGTTTGATTGGGTTCAAGCCCAGAAAAGTGTCCTAGAAATATATGTATGAATAATCATGCAATGGAATCATTTAAGTGTTTAATTTCTAATGAATTTGCAATGTTGTTACAAACTGTTTTTTGCTTTGTCATTATGGTGTATGAAATGTAGATTGATGTGGGAAAAAAATGATTTAAAGCAGTTTAACATAAGGCTGTAGCATTACAAAATGTAAAAAAAAAATGATTTCACAAGGCACTGTATTTTAGTCAGCAAAATACCACCTCCCTTAATACCACTTGCCTCTGACTAGCAATAGCTATTACCAAATCTTGTAGCCCTTCATTATGACACCCATTACTTCCTGTTTCAATAGGAAATATACACTAATGTTCAAAATGTTTTTTAAAGCAGAGTAAAAATACAGCAAAATAGACATTTTGTGATTTCTCTTTACTGTCAACTTTTATTTATTCAGTGCATCCTTACTAATTAAAAGCATTAATCTGTTTTTAATAAATCGTGCTAACCTTTGAATGACAGTGTGTTAACAAAGGAGAGAAAACAGCATTTGTCAAGCCATGGGGTCTTTAATGATCACCTTAGTCCCACTGTGATGTGCAAGCTGCACCTTCTGTCCTCTAAATGATCTCTCAGCTTTTTTTTTTCTAAAATTCCTTGAGTTTTGATCTTAGACCAGGAGCTAGACTGATATAAAATGATTTACAGCCTCACTCTGCTTTCACTCCATTTTCTTCTTAGCTTTTGTACCATCCCCCGCTCTTTTTCATGTCTGTTTCTTAACAAGTAGATGAGTCAGATGCAGCTCCCCTCTGCCAGTAAAAACCAAGCAGATTTTTGTGTCTGTAGAACAAGGCCATAACCATGTTTTCAGCACTGGAAGGGGACTTTTTTCTTTTTTTAATAAGTTAATAAGAGGAGTGCAATCATTTCAAATATTGGGAGAATTTGGCCATTCACATTCTCTGTTTCGCATCACTCCAGGTAATGGTATTTGCCCTGGTCCTATCGAAAGGTCTCCAATCGCTTCTTCTCCTCCTCGTCAGCAGCATGCCAAACCTAACCACGCACACGCAAACGGCCGAGCCAGGCTGAGCAGCCGCTCTGGGTCAGTGAGTCACGCGGGGTCGCCTCGACCGTCACTCTCCCGACAGCCCAGCGCGGCCACTGATGTTGGAGACGGATCCAAACCCAATGATTATCTCGTATGGGCTATTATGGCCTGCCTCTGCCCTGTCTGGCCCATTAACATCATCGGCTTGACCTTCTCAGTCATGGTGTGTGCTTGTGTGTTTATGGGGTGGGATTGCTGGATATAGTTTCTGTCGAGTAAACTGTATTTTGCATAATTCCTTCTTGTGATAATGGAATTATTCATTTTTCCTCCTTTTCCTTTCAACTGCTCTTTCTACTCTTAGTCTCGGAACAGTCTGCAGCAGGGAAATGTGGATGGTGCGCGTCGTCTTGGCCAGAATGCAAAGATCCTGTCCATCGTGTCATTGGTGGGTGGGATTATCATCATTATTGTTACTATCGTCTTCAACTGGGGTGGTGAGTATCCTTCACATGAGGCCATAGCATGTGAAATTGAATGCAAGCTTAGAGCTGACTTTGTGATTTGGGTCAATGTCAGGTTGAAGCTTTAGCTCACGGTCAGGATTTGAATTAGATCTGATTACAGGTGAGATCGATCGTGGGCCCATTTTAATGGATCTAAGTAGGGCTGCCCCCTAATAATCGATTAACCATTAGTCGAGGAGAAGAGGCTTGGTCAACCAAATTTTTTTTAGTTGCTTCGTCGCAGAAAAAAAAAATTCCACAGAAACTGATGAAATCTGTGATGTACAAATTGTTAACGGCTGGTCCATGTGGTAATACATCGGGAAGGACATCTAAATGTTTGCCTATCATGGCCTTCTAACTGAAATATGTATGTACAAGCAACTTTACATGGCCGTTCAATCTAACGCTAACCTAGAAAAATGTAGGCTATTCAGGAAGCTGAACAGTAGCACTTTTACTGCATGTCAGATGGAGGCGTTGGTGCGGTCACTTGCTCTTAAAATACTCTGTCATTTTTGGTCATGCAGTTTAAAGTAATACATCTTTCAAACCTGTAAAGACTATGTTTATTTGTCTGCACTCAGAATAACGACGAAATGTAGAATAACTAAAGCATACAGGATGCACTTTCTGTCATCTCTGTCTCTGTGAACTTGAGCATGAAACTTCGAAACTCCATGTATACTTGCCTTACAGACATGAAAAATATATCTATATAGAGAGAAATGAACTTTTAAATGAACCAATTCAAATAGAAAACAAATATTCATAGTGAAGATGATGAGTCAGTGTTGCCGACTTAAGCCGAAAACAAAGAAAGCACTAGTTTATCAATAAGTTATTAAAACGTTAATGCCAGTGGCGGCTCCTGACAAATATCTCTGGGGGGGCAACTGTTCTGATTTTGGCAAAGATAACCGCTTTAATGGGTAAAATTATGATAAAATTCAGATAGCCAACTTTACAGCGTTACATTGCATTGTTTGATTTGGTTTCCCTGTTCCTAGATGGCAACATCAGGCATGAATTGTACAAACTGTACAGTATTTTGAATAGCTATATTAAATTTATCGCAATGGTCTCAAATACACTGAAACACTTCCACCATGGCCATCAAGAGACACATTGTCATCAACTAGTTTGCCCTCTAAGAGTAAAAAAAAAAAAAAAGCCATACTGCTTTACAATTAAAGACTTTTTATTTCTCATATTAAAACTGTAATTAATCAAATCTTTCCAGAACATATTCAGTATAAATTTGGCTGCCAATATGCAATCAATACAACTATTTAAAATTCAACATTTGGAGAAAACAACATATAACATACAAGGCCGTAACCAGGGTTTGAAAATTAGTGAGGTGTTAAGAATTGTGCTATAATAACACCCACAAATGCACTACATATAGCCTAAACTTCAAAATAGACAGACATGTAGATGATTGTGAAAGATTTTTTATTCAGTATAATGTTTTACATGGAAAGTTCGTTTTTTTTTTTTAGCTGAGGGAATTTTTATTTTATAACAAGTTATAAAAATAACGTTAGAATAATGACATTGACATAAAACTAACGTTCAACTTTCCACTTTATAAATGTCCCAAAGTGTCACTATTGGACAAAAGTTTCACTAAATTGGACAAACGAGTCAAAAAACACGTGGATCTGGCAACAAACGGAGACTGCTGCAGCCGCGCTCTCACTCAACGCGTTCTCAAGCCCCGTTCACTGCGCTAGCTTCTCGCAGCAAACACTCATGTGATATGAGGTGGTTTAAACGGCTAAATAATCATTCGAAGAGCTTGACATTTTATTTTTGAATATAAAAAATGACCGAGGTCCGGACCTCGGTGACCTCATAGCTGGCTACGGCCGTGATAACATAAACAATTCACCATTTAATAACACACATCACTTGTATTGAAATTTTGCTCGCTTCTCTTTTATGCAGGCAAAGTGATCAATTACCCTCTCATTAAAATCAGGCATGTTCCTGACAAGTTCCCTCTCCATTGAAAGCATGGCCAATGCATTCAGACGTCTCGCTACACGCGTGCGTGCCGTACATCTTCGAGCACGCATCAGTGCGTATTACGAAATCACGTTGGGGCGAGCCCTCCCGGTGCCCATTGAAATGCATTGTAGGGTTCAAAATTTGAAAAAAAAAAATCTCACAATATAACTCTATGAGACCGGCTGAGGCGATTTTCAATCTGACTGAGATCGCCCCAAGGGGGCGGGGTTTTAGGTTGGAAAGTGACATTCAGGCTGTTGATTGTACAGTAATATGCAGACTAGGACTAGCAAAATAAGAGTCTTTTTCTCCTCTCTTTTTTCGTGTGGCTCAAGGAGGGCGATGCACTATCGCCCACCATGGGCCAGCCGCCCCTGGTTAATGCAGTCTCCTTGCTGTATTCCCCGGCACATTCATTATTATTATTATATCTGCCGGTGTGCTGTGGCAACCTTTTTTGAGTGCGCTTGAGTGCTTATTAGGCTATATAGGCAATTAAAGCTCATTAAAAGAGTTGTTCACTTTCAGAATCAGTCGTAAAGAAGTTATTTTTTTTGAGGGAAATATTTCTGGATTTCTTTCCATATAATGGACTTCTATGGTGCCCCTGAGTTTGAACTTCCAAAATGCAGTTTAAATGCAGCTTCAAAGGGCTCTAAATGATCCCAGCGGAGGAAGAAGGGTCTTATCTAGTGAAACCATCTAAAAACATTTACAATTCATATACTTTTTATTCTCCAGAGTACACACAGAGCTAGACAAGACAAGCATTTGAGGTTAAAAAGTATATAAATAGTTTTTTTTTTTTTTTTTTTTAGAAAATTTTTAGAAAAGTTTTGCTAGATAATTTTTTCCTCGGCTGGGATCGTTTAGAGCCCTTTGAAGCTGCATTTTGAAAGTTCAAACTCGGGGGCACCATAGAAGTCCATTATATGTTTTCCTCAAAAAACATAATTTCCTTACGACTGAAGAATTTCATGACAAGGGGGTGAGTACATTATCTGTACATTTTTGTTCTGAAAGTCAACTACTCCTTTAATATGGTTTATTATGATTTATAGGGTTTATTAATAAACATTCGACTAATAGTTGACTAATGTTTAAAATTAACAAAGTACTAGTCGACCAGAAAAATCTTTAGTGGAGGGCGGCCCTAGATCTATGTGTTTTGTTCTATAGTTTGTAGAAGTAGTGATTTTCACATGTAATTTGTTTATACATCTAATACGATCATTTAAATTCTATATAAATCTAAATTAAGAAAAACTGTACATCTCCAAGATGCTTTAAGAGACCAAATGCAAAGTACACCTAGGGCAAAAGCTGCTTAAAACACACAGGATGGTCTCACCAAATGTTGATTTAATTTAGTTAATAGAAGTTAATTGATAAGGAAAATCTATTTATGACATTATTTTTGACAGCATCCTCATTTTATAGCAATTTTACACAAGTGCCTAAAACTTTTAACAGTACTGTAGCCTTGCAGGCAGGTTTCTTGAAGCAATTCCTCTGGATTTAGTCTGTCTCAGTTTGCTCTGTTTCTTTATGTGATTCCAGACAGACAGGATAATGATGATGAGATCTGATCTCTGTGTGGAGCACTGGCTGTTGTCAGACTCCTTGTGCAAACAAAACTCTCACTCGATTATTACAATTAATTGCCAAATGAATGTTTGGAAATGCAAACTGATATTTCCTACTGACACACTACAGCAAAACAGAAATAACTGACTGAAAACATCTTTTAGCTGGTGAAAATACTAGTGTTCTAATAATTTTGGCCACCATTGTATATAACTTTGTATCCTGTTTTATTCTTACAATTTTGGAAATCAGTCTACAACTACATATGGTTTAACTAAAAAATATACAATGACAGAACTTTGTAAAGCAATCTTGTTCTGTCTCCTACAAAAAGATTAGGAGATTAAGCTGTGTTAATGTTAATTATTTTCTATTGAATTGATTTTTGAAGTAGGTGTTTTGTTTGAAATTCACTGTGCTTCGTTCTTTTAACACCTCTTCTTCTCTTTCAGTAATACTTAAGACCTGACGACCATCACGACACTCAGGGTGAAGTAAAATTCACAACTAACAACCAATCCATGATGACCATTTTCTTCTTCCATGTGTCATTCATCTCTCTACATCTGAATGCTCCTGAATGCTTTTTCAGTTGTTTTATACTCTGTCTGAAGACTTTGAAGCTGGATGTAATCTTCTATCATACCAGAACTATCAAAAACAACACAGACTCAGCTCTTCAAATGCCCGGAATCACAAGCAAAGCGCAAGGCATGCATGTTTTCTTTTCTTTTTTTTTTCAACAAAGGACTTATCATTTGAGATGATGTCAGTGAGGAGACCACAAATATGATCTCATTTCATTCGTCATGCACCCCTTGAGGATGTGAGGGAGAAAAGGAATGAAAGGGAATGAGAAGAGGTTTGGTTCTTAACAAAGATCAGAAGTATTACAAGTATTTTTACGCTCAAACTTTCCATAAAGAAAAGCTCAGATTAAAATGTAATTGATTATATAAAACAGCAGATGGCTTCTATATTGGCATCTGTCCTCAGATGAGTCCGCTCTAGACACACTTTTGTCTAGGCTTTCTTTTTTCCTTTGATGGATGGATGAGCTGTGCCCAGCGTTTAAACATGGGTTCTTTATTTTTAAGTAGACATGATGATTGTCTCAAAGGATTGAAACGGCGCAGGAGCCTCTCTTTCTTTCTCTCTCTCAGAATGTACAGAGATCCAGGTTAACACACATAAACAAAAATTGATGCATCAGAGAATCCTACAGATAGAGAAGGAGGGAGAGGTGAGGAGAAAGTGGGAGGGATCGAGAGATAGCTGCGGTCTTTTGTTTCACACAGATGGAGGGATGGAGAAAGAAGGATAGAGGAGGAGAGGAGGGGGGCAGAGTCTTCAGATGAATAGATACCCCAGAGATGGCGAGATGTGGGGAATGCAGTAGTGTTGAGCGGGATCTGAGCTGCTTCTGATTGGCTGCTTGCTTGTATGTGTGCGTGTGTGTGTGTGTGTGTGTGTGTGTGAGAAAGCCAATACCGTAAAGCTCGCCAACACTCCCTCCCCTCTTCCTCACAGCTATGCTCGGCTAGATCCTTCAAGGCAAACAGAAAGAAAGACATGAATTTATTATTGTGTTTTTGCAGTATGGGGTAAAACGATGATACAAGCAGTCATGTTTTTATATCGTGATGTTTACAATAGAATCAGACACATTCAGCAGGAGCGCTAGAACGTTTTGACTATGACGAATGATTTTACACAGCTACAAAATGTTTGCTTGGTGGAATGATTTGTGTTGCTCTATAGAATGATACCTGAATCGTTCCTGGTCAGGCCACACCAACTGTGCCAAAATTCAGACTCTGCCAAGACTCCAGCATAGGTGGGCATGTTTGTGACTGTAACAGGAAATGAGAGCATGGATGCATTTTTATGAAGGCTTATATGTAGGGATGCACTGATATTAAAATTCTAGCCCATACTGATACGCCATTCATTATTTTCACATTATGGCCGATAGCCGACAAATGGCTAATATTAAAAATGTCTGTAATATAGAAAGAATTAAACACTAAAAACTTAACTGAGGCTTAAATAAATTGTGCTTAAAGGGATAGCTCACCCAAAAATGAAAATTCTGTCATTAATTACACACCTTCATGTTGTTTTAAACCTGTCAGACTTTCGTTCATCTTCGAAACACAAATTAAGATATTTTTGATTAAATCCGAGAGCTTTCTGACCCAGAGATGTAGACTAATGGGGAAGAAAATTGTTGTTATTTTTGTTTTCTTTGTGGCCAAAAAGTATTCTCGTAGCTTCAAAACACAATGGTTTTCTTACTACCTTTCTGGGCCGTGAACGTGTCAGTTGCATTGCTGTCTAAGCAGAGTCAGAAAGCTCTTGGATTTCATCAATTCTTAATTTGTGTTTTGAAGATGAATGAAGGTCTTATGGGTTTGGAACGACATGAGGGTGAGTAAATAATGACAAATGAATTATTTTCATTTTTTGGTGAACTATTCTTTTAAAACTTTGAAAATTTTTCCAAATCTGTTACCAGACATTAAAATAAAAAACAGCAAATGAGCATTTACAATTATTTTAAACAAAAAAAGTAATATTTGTTAACCGATATATTTTACTCCAACCAACCGATAACTTTATGTAAAAATAAAGAAAATGAAGATGTACAATTAAATATCCAATATCACAAAAAAAAAAAATCTGACTGACAAAAAACATATGACAATACGATTATGTGAAAAAAATGTAAAAATAGTGGGAAATAGCATGCACAATTAAATGTCCAATATCAGACAAAAACATTCAATATTGATACAACATAAATTTAAATACTACCAAACTAACCCTTTATCCAAAGTTTAATTTTTATCATTCATGAATGAAAACATTTTGTAATATGATTTCTATACACAATTTCCATGGTAATGCAATGTCTGATTTTAAAATGGTTTTCAAAGGATGAATTTTGAGATTTTAATTTATGTAATTTCTAATGATTTCTAAAGTGTGATAGAGAAAAAGGCAACGAAGGAAGTCTTTATGTGGAAAAGGTTAGAACTCCTGTTTTGAACAAACTCCTGTTCAAATTATGTAGATAATTTTATTATTACATTTTTATAATTTGTAACACAAAACAGTGGTAAAATATCTATTTAGGAGTCTTAGACCTTCCCAACGATATATAGTTGACATGATTAGATTAGGATTTATTTGTAAGATGGTGAAGTAAACTTATAGGCATCCCGGGACACATTAAAGGGATAGTTCACCCAA
Organism: Garra rufa; assembly: GCF_049309525.1. NCBI lineage: Eukaryota > Metazoa > Chordata > Actinopteri > Cypriniformes > Cyprinidae > Garra > Garra rufa. The sequence continues at coordinate 46,964,391 of NC_133361.1, forward strand.
AAATGAAAATTTCGGTATTAAATACTCACCCTTTTGTCATTATAAACTTGTCTTTTGTTCATCTTCAGATCACAAATTAATGTCTTAAATGTTTGATTTCCTTACTATGCTTCTGGGCCTTGAATGTGTCTGTTGCAGGGTTAGAAAGGGTTGTTGAGGGTGAGAAATTAATAACAGAATTTTAATTTTTGGGTGAACTATCCCTTTAAAAAAATGTATTGTGCATCCCTACATATTTGGAGTTCTTTTATAGGCAAAATGACAAATCCCTCATTTTCATGGCTTCGGGTCTCTTGCATGCAGAATGTGACTGTTCCATTGATGTTTACAGCTTTTCGATGGTCATGGGGGCACTTGTTAACTATCTGAGATCAAGTATTCTTGATTTTTACAAGGCAAAACCTTTGCTGTGTAGCACTTTGTAAATGTTCTGTATCTAATGCAACTAATTCAGTACCACAAACAGTATGATGCCAATAAGCATGCTGACTCAGGTTGGGCGGTGAGAGGGACTCGCTTTGGGTTTGGCTTGCATGAACAGATGGGGCTACAATCGTCTTTTTGATACGTTTCAGTTTGCGCCTGCTCTACATCCCCACCGCTCAAATATGAATGAGCGTAGCATGCACATTTGATCCAGCCGCGTGCAGTCAGTGAATGCCAGCTTGACTTTTGTTCTCTTGAATTGTCCCGCTCCGCTATGTTTATATTTAACCTGCTTACGAATTCACGCTTGTATATACGTGTGTATTTATATATGTGTCTGTACATATTTGTATTGCTTCCGATACGACTCTTCTGATGGACATGAACAGTGCTCGTAATGCAAATCTTGACTGTTAACACTGCAGTGCTTTCACAAATTTTATCACTCTTTCAGTATTTTTATTGGTATGTATTTTGAAATCGGCCCTCTCTGCGTACAGTAAGTCCGCGGCCATTTGTTTTGTATGCCATTTGTGCTTTGCCGAAACTTTGACAAGCATGTTTACACACCGATTACAGATCGCCTATGCTGCACAGTGCAATTCTATAAAGAAATGTTTCAGAGAAACCAGCCGAGCCCAGTTCTCTGGGTTACAAGTTCTACCTGTTGTTCAAAGTATCTATTTACTGATGTGAAGAAGAATTCTGTTTTTGTTTATTAAACTTTCCCTTACAAATTCAACTGCATTTTGGTGAAAGCACCCGTGCTAGTCAAGACTTTTCCTCTGTGACATGAAATGATTTGAGAGGCATTATGATAACTCTTGTTGCTAATATAATCCTGATTTCATGCAGATCTGCCTGTGCATGCCTTAATGAATTGCTTTGGAACAACAATATGTGATGTACACTGTATCTGAACAGAAGCGTTTGATAGATCTTGCAGTATTGATCCTTCTTCTGCTCTGTACCAACATTATGCATCAATGAGTCCACTGAATAAACTGTAGCTCATTATGCCATTCTCGTGTGTTCATTCTCTGTCATTATAAGCACAATTGAGGCTCCGTGTGCCAGTTGTTGTATCTCAGATAAGGGCTTTTCACACTTGTAACCCTGGGTTATCGTCATCGTAAATCCTGTTTTTAACTCGGGTATAGGTACTGTTCACACTTCTAATTTAGAAGCAGGGTTAGCACTTCTTTAGTTAAAGGAGAAAGTTCACTTTCACTACGAAAAATTTCTGATAATGTACTCACCCTCTTGTCAAGATCTTTCATTCTTCAGTTGTAAAGAAGTTATGTTTTTGAGGAATTCATTTGAGGATTTCTCTCCATATAGTCGACTTCTAAGGTGCCCCTCAGTTTGAACTTCCAAAATGCAATTTAAATAAAGCTTCAAAAGGCTCTAAACGATCCCAGCCAATGAAAGAAGGGTCTTATCTAGCAAAATGTTTGGTTATTTTCTAAAAGAAAATGTACAATTTATACATAGCTCTGCATGAACTCTGTGTATTCTGGTTCCATACAGTTAGGGTATGTTGAAAAACAACCATCTCATTTTCTCCTCTAACTTTAAAACCATCTTTTTTGTAAATTAGAATTTCCTTCATTATTCTGTATTTATATATTTTTCTTTATAAAAAAAGCTTGTTTTAGGAGAAAAATGTCACATTGTTACATAAAATGCATTAATTGTATTTAATCACCATTTAATTATTAGATTTATAATCCGAAAATCCCAGGGAAAACTTGATAGTACAGTTGTAAATATAATATAAGGATTGACAAAGCTAGAGTCATTATATAAAGAGGACACGCACTGCATGAGTCCAGTTGATGACACTGACACTGCAAATATACAATATTAACCCGGGATTTAAGAATTTACAGTGTGATTAGCTGTTAACCCTGTGTACATTATCAAGCAAGCTATTTCAAGTGTGAAAAGCCCCTTGTTTCTTACAGGACACACTCTTTCTCTCTCCGCTGCTTCCCTGCTCCCTCAATACCGCACACGTCTCCAGGATGTTACAGTTTCCAGGGCAACGGTTGGTAGGCGAGGAGGACAGTGAGGGACCGGGGTGCAGCAGGATAGGGAAAACGAGAGCGTGCGCTCAGACTTCACTGCTGTGTTTAAAAAAATCTATCTCATTTGAATTTTATAGCAGCATGCATTATTAAAAGAGCAGAGACGGCGAGAGAAAGTGTGAGCGAGTCAGGTTAATGGGTGCCGCAGAGACAGACTGGTTTAAAGTTGAGGCTTTGAAATGGAGACAGTGAAAATTAGATATTTTTGTGCAACAGACGGGTAGAGGAGGGGCCGATCGAAAAGAGAAAAAAACAGCACAGACACTAAAAATATGTAAGGACATGTTGTTTTAGTCAGCATGCTTGGCATATGATTATATAATGATGCTTTGTATAATCAGGTAATATGTTGAAAAGGTAATGATAATGCCGCCAGACAGGAAGGGAGGGTGGGCCGAGGCAACAAAGAAAGGAAGCTCTGAAGAGAGACACGACAGAGAGAAAGGTTTCTGACTGCAACAGTTAGAACGGAAACATTATTTTTGAAGATGGATCCTTCAGTTTTTACTTAGGGGACAAAAAAGAGTTTGTTAGGTATATGAGATAAATTACAAATAAGTCAAATTATTCTAAACGCAGCAGGGTGACTTTATTTAATGTGTTGTTTGTTGTTTTTAGATGTTTTTATTATTCTATTCACATTTTGTCTAATATGTATTATATTGCATGAAATACAATACCATTTAAAAGTTTTGGGGTCTGTAAGATTTGTTTCAGGGGAAAAAAATAACACTTTTATTCAGCAAGGATAGAATAAATTGATTAAAAGTGACATTAAATACATTTCTAATGTTACAAAAGATTTTGTTTCAAAAATATTAAACAGAACGACTGTTTTTGACATTGCTAATAATAATAATAATAATAATAATAAATGCTTCTTGAGCAATAAATCAGCATATTAGAATGATTTCTGAAGGATCGCGTGACACTGAAGACTGGAGTAATGATGGTGAAACAGGAATAAATTACATTGTAAAAAATATCCAAACAGTTGTTTTAAATGGTAAAAATATTTCACAGCTTTACTGACTTTTTGATCAAATAGAGCGTGAACAATTTTCCTGACACCAAACTTACAAATAAAACACTATTTGTAAAATGGATCCCTGCTGCTAATGATTAAGTAATGAGGGCCAACTTCCTAACAGATGCACTGAACAGACTGAGAGAAGGTTAAATGTCACTAAGAAAACAGACCAGAAGTAGTGGAGACGACAAAACGGAGTGCACACTTAACCTTGTGGGATTTAATTACACAATCTAATCAAATAACGTGATTGCCAAATCTGATCCAAGTGGGAGAGGTTGTATCTCTGTCTGCTTGGCCAGCTTTAGGCTCTTGTTTGACTGTGATGGTAATAGCAGTTGAGAACTCGGAAAAGGTTGGGAGTAATACAAAGACATCGAACTCACATTAAATGTTCATTACATTGGACAGGTCTTTAAAAGGCATTTTTAACTATGATGTTGCATTGAAACAACCTCACTGACGTTGATTATTATTTAACATAAAACTGATGAACCAACCATGCTCTTAATGCATGGTTTTTCCTTCTGGAGCATCAGTGAGAGTTTGAACCTTCTCTAATAGTTGCATATGAGTCTCTCAGTTGTCCTCAGTGTGAAAAGATGGATCTCAAAATCATACAGTCATCGTTGGAAAGGGTTCAAATACACATAAATGGTGGAAAACAAAGAAGAGACCTGAAAGATTTTTCTGTAGAACAGCAGTTTAACTGTCCAGGACAAACAAAGGACTCATGAACAATTATCACTAATTAATAACTATCACAAAAAAATTAAAAAAATTAAAATCAAGAGGGTGTAAACTTTCATGACAGGGTCATTTTTATAAATTGAACTATTATTTTCTCTTGTGGACTATATGTAAACATCTTTTATGTAAAATATCTTATTCAGGTCAGTATTAAATAAAAAAATAATTAACATTTTGCAGATTCTGCAAGGTGTATGTAAACTTTTGACTTCAGCTGTGTATAAAGAGTTTGAACATTTGAAGTGGCTCAAAAAAGTTGTTCTAAGACAAGAACTGTTTATTTTTTTGTTACTGAATGTGGTTCCATTATGCTTGAGGGCTGTTTTGGACTCTTTAATTACTACAAAAAGAAAAAAAGACTTCTTGTCTGCCATTTTGTGCCAGACTGCATAACTCTCTCACTGGCTGACAGCGGTAGGCATGTTTTAGATAAGGGCAACTGTGCTCAGAATTAATTAATACCTGAGATGGAACGATGTGATTACATGCAGTACAATCAACCATCTTATGATTAAATACTAAGCCATTTAATAGATGGAAAGCTCAGTCCTCTGAGACAGATGAAGGTTGCCTGTAATAGGACTTAAACTAATGTATTTATCCAGGGTTTAACTAAGTAAGGAATATTTCAGGCTCATTAAAGCTTGGAGAGTAAAATGTTCAGACATAATTGTATCCTAATTAAGTTTTGTAACCTTGAAAGTTTTTTTCTTCTTTTTTCCCACCCAAACATTCAACCCAAAATTAAATATGTGACCCTGGACCACGAAACCAGTCTTAAGCAGCACGGGTATATTTGTAGCAATAGCCAAAAATACATTGTATGGGTAAAGATCATGTTCCATGAAGATATTTTGTAAATTTCCTGCCGTAAATATATCAAAATGTATTTTTTGATTAGTAAAATGCATTGCTAAGAACTTCATTTGGACAACTTTAAAGGTCAATAGATTTTTTTTTTTTTAGATTTCATAGTTGTATCTCGGCCAAATATTGCCCTATCCTAACAAACGATACAATTTATTTTATTATTTATCAATTAAATAAAAAGGTCCAGTGTCACATGCATAGTTAGGGCAGTTTTATAAGATTGAATTGGACGGCATTGGTTGATATCACACAACAGCGCCTTCCTATGGTTGTCTTTAAAACATTAATGTTATTTTAGCCAAAATGTGTTTCACCTAGTCAATAGAGAGCCGTATTTAGTCTTTTCTTTGAGCAATGTGTAAAGGAAATACAAACATTATACAGTAAATACATACATTAAAGCTTTTTTATTCAAAGGGCTATTGTAAAAGATTGTTGTTATTCCGGTTTCTGATTTAAGATTGTGGACTAGTGTCGTAATAATTGACCGAATTAGACTTGAGGGATTTGACTCTCTTGTGTACAACGTGAAAAGCTGCTAAATAATTGATCAGAATATCGTTACTTGTTGTTCACAGGTATTGTCTAGTTTTAAACATCAATGAGTAAAGCACAAATAAAAAATCTTTTGGTACTGTGAAAATAAGCTTTCCATTTTTGTATGGTTTGTTGGGATATGACAATATTTGGGCCGAGATACAACTATTTATAAATCTGGAATCTGAGGATGCAAAAAAATGTCAATATTAAGAAAATCGCCTTTAAAGTTGTCCAAATGAAGTTTTTAGCTAATCAAAAATTAAGTTTTGATATATTTACGGTAGAAAATATTTACTGGAACATTATATTTACTTAATATCCTAATGATCTTTGGCATAAAATCAATAATTTTGACCCATACAATGTATTTTAGCCATTGCTACAAATATACCCGTGTTACTTAAGACTGGTTTTAAGGTCCAGGGTCACATATTGGCTAAATCTAACGTTATAAACACAAACTCACCCAGTAATGTCAGTCGGCTGTGGAAATAGTACATGGTTAACTAACTAAATGTCTCACGACCTCATGATGTCCAGTCATCTGAATCAAATTGTCGTCACTGCCAGCCACTGAACCGAAAAATATTTCAAAACAATAAAGTAAATAATTACATTAATAATATTCACTCATAGATTTCCAGTACAAAATAATATTAAAATAAAACAATAATAATAGATTAGCCTGGTATTGCTGAACTTTTGTATATTTGATGTGATAGGTCTGCGCGCACACGCTCATACAGTACAGTAGGTGGCAGTAACAAGCATCCAGAGTCTGCGAATCGCCATTAAAACAAGAGGAGAACAAGCAAGTGTAGTGAGTTGCTTTTATTCGCGTGTTTCGTCGGATTTGTTTTCGTTTTATACTTCGCTAAAATGTCAAGACTAGATAAGTTACATTCTAACCTGATGAAGCGGATGTCAATTGTCATTCGTGATATTTGGGTGGAGGTGGAAGCGACGGTGAAGGACTATCAAAAGGAAGCAGCCCAAACACGATCAGAAAACGCGAGGCTGAAACAACAGCTCAGGGATGTGCTGAACAGGAATCAGGCACAGTTAAACGGTAAATTCACACTTAAACGCACACAGAGACTGTTTGGTCTATTTTGGTAAGTTAAAGGTTGATTGGATTTTTGGTAAACTCCTGTTTGATAGTAGAACTGAATGCCACAGAAACGTAAATGGCATTTTTTCCACAAAGTTTCAGTTTCACATCACTGCTCTTGTCCTTTTCTCTCGCATCCAGCAGTTACAATCATACAATAATATCGTAATTTTAATATAGATTGTTCAATGGATATTCGATTCACTGTAAAAAAGTACACTTTTACATTCAGAAAGAGAGGAGGAGAGAGGACAGCCGCTGGGCCACATGCAAAGGAAAGATAGAAGAGGTGTTATGAAAACTTGACCAATCCACAACAATTGTCAATTTGTCGTTTTTACTTAAAGTATTTATGTGTATTTGTCAGTTTGACGTGGTTTTGTTTAAGCAAGTAAGGATTTACTTTTGCAGTCTTTTGAGAACCTTATATTTAGGATTTCAGTAATATGCAATGAAGATATTGTTGTATTTTAATTTCGATTAAGTTTTTTTAAAATCATACTTTGCATTAAGTTGAACAAAGGTGACAGTAGACATTTAGGTTACAGAAGATTTCTATTTAAAACAAAATGTTATTAAACTTTATTCATCAAATAAAGCATGGTTTCTACAAAAATATTAAGCAAGCATACCATTGATGCTAATAAGGAATATTACTTAAGCACCAAATCAGTTTATTAGAATGATTTCTGAAAGAACGTGACACTGAAGACTGAAATCACAGGAATAAATTACATTTTAAAATCTATTAAAATACTCTTATTTTAAATCTGAGTAATACTTAAAATAACTGTTTTTACTGTATTTTTTATCAAATAACGGTAGCCTTAGTGAACATAAGAGACTTAAAAATGTTAAAACTTAAGGCCCACAAACTTTTTTTTTTCATATCTTTGACTTTGATATCTGACCTAATCAAGGGAATTTTTAACTATAATAACCAAATGCAATTTGAGACTACTAAACTATATTTTTGGTCAGTTTGAAAAAAATACTAATATTTTAGTGAAATTAATAGATGCGCATTCATAAAAATTGAAAACAATAAAGAAAAGTTTTGACCTTAAATGTGTTAAATTGTTTTGTCATGCAAATAATGAAAATGGGATGACACAAAAGTGATTGTTGTCTTGATGAAAGGAACAATGCGTCGTTTAAGTGACTGCTGTGAGTAATGCATGTAATGTGAAATGTAATTCCACAATAGCACACTTAACTCATTGACACCAAACAGTCTATGCCAAACAGGTTTCAGTGAGATAAACATTCAGCCATTACAAATGCTTTGTCGCACGCACAAATAAAGTCACACTGTACATCCTTACGTTGCTTAAAGCAATAGTTCACCCAAAAATGAAAATTCTGTCATTAATTACTCACCCTCATGTCGTTCCAAACCTGTAAGACCTTTGTTCATCTTCAGAGCACAAATGAAGATATTTTTGATGAAATCCGAGAGCTTTCTGACCCTGCATAGACTGCAACGCAACTGACAAATCCAAACGGCCCAGAAATGTTATAAAGACATCTTTAAAAGGGTCCATGTGACATCAGTGGTTCAACCTTATTTTTATGAAGCTACGAGAATACCTTTTGTGCGCGAAGAAAACAAAAATAGCAACTTTATTCAATGATTTCCTCTCTTTGGGGCAGTCCACCACCATGTACCACAATGCAAATCGTAAACGATGGCGGACAACTCAACATGGACTGTTTTAATGATGTCCTTACTACCTTTCTGGGCATTGAACGTGTCAGTTGTGTTGCTGTCTATGCAGGGTCAAACAGCTCTCGGATTTCATCAAAAATATCTTAATATTTGTTTTGAAGATGAACAAAGGACTTACAGGTTTGGAACGACATGAGGCTGAGCAATTAATGACAGAATTTAGTTTTTGGGTGAACTATCTCTTTAAAATGACCTATACTGCTACTAATAATGATAATAACTAACTGAATGCTTTTTAAAATACAGGAGTCCACTATGTCCCTCCTGATGAAGTCCCACCCACAGAATTACCAGCAGGTGGATATAGGACCCCAGGTGAATCAGAAGACCCAGAAGATGAGCAAATGGAGGACAATGGCCAGAGTCAAGATTCAACTAGTGAACCGAAGCCACGCATATTAGATGTCGTTTCGATCTGTAAGACAGAGGCAGAGGATAGAGAGCTAGCGCATCTAAAAGATGCCCCATCTGGAGGCGAACAACGGCTTCTCTCTCAGTTCGACAGCTCAAGTGCGAGTGAGACGTGGAACAGGAACGTGCCCACTGTGGCAACACCGAGGATCAAGACTGAGCCCGAGGACACCATCATCACTATAACATCTTCAGTTACTACCACCCCTGCCCGTCCCGGTCCATTTCAAGACTCGGAGCCCACTCACCAGATGAGAACAGCCAGCGACGCTTCATCCTTGTTGAGGAGACCGCAGCGTAAGGATCTCCGTTGCACACGATACACCAAACCTAGAAGAGTATCCGTAAAAGGTCACGAGCATGAAGGGCCGTATAAGTGTAACAAATGTGGAAGGCAGTTAAAGGACTTGGCAAAGCTGCAGCTGCACAACAAATTGCATGAAAGATCCTTCATCTGTCACTGGTGTGGCAGAAACTTCTCTAAGTTTGACTACCTTCGGATGCATATGCGCACGCACACTGGAGAACGGCCTTACCGCTGCAACTGGTGTTCAAAGACCTTCAGCCAGAGCGGGAACATGAGGAGACATGAACGCACGTGCCGAAATTTCACTGAAGAGTCAACATCGCACGCTCTGGAAGATCAACAGCTGCCCGCCGAGTGACCAGGTTGTCAGTGTTGCCAGATCGGAGCAGGCACACCTAGAGAAAAAACCTGTTATTGTGATGGAAAGATGAAATTCGATTTTCCTTACATATAATGGGCTATTTATTGTTTTATCAAGTATATTAGATGCTTCCATGTTACAGAAGACATAGAAGGCCGGTATGCTGTTTGACCAACATTTCTATGACCTTTTACAGCCAGTGTGTGTGCACAGATGTCGCCAGGAAGCCACGAAACATCATGAGAATGAACATTTGCCCTTTCGAGGAAGATCCATGGCTTACCATACTTCTAGACTGATGTTTTAATACTATTAAAACTCCACAGAGAGCAGTATCTAGCCAATCAGATATTTTTAGGCAGTGTGTAACTATAAAAATGTATATTCACTATAGGAAGAAGTGACTTTCGTTGCTTGTTTTATTCATTTTTGTTTTATTTCCAGGATTACGCTTAACAGTTTCAAAATAGCCGGTTTTTGCTGACTGTGGGAATCAAGGAGAAGACAAGTTAAATCTAAAGGAGTGCATTAGGATATGAATCAGAGTGGTAGACCGCAAGGCAAAATTTACTTGAACTGCAAAATTGTCAGAAGAAAATCATGTAATTTGAGAGTATGTATCTTATGACTGTAAAATGAGGAACTTTGTCGTATGTAACAACAAACATTTGAATAAACTAGATTCAGTTTAATTTGACATCAGTAATTTTCTGTATCTGAGGAAAATGCTTATGCAGCCATTATGAAGTTATCATATGCATGTGTGCAATATATGCATAGGTATGCTCAATTTTGCTTCATCTTCGAAATATTTTACAGCCTTGTTATTTAGCAAATATTGTTTAATCTGCAGGTACTACTACCTTGATTTTGTTACTAACACTGATAATTATGCCGTAATTATAATATAATCATGTCATAGATGTTTTAGAATCTAGATATTACTTTGTCTCCTATACTGCATTTGGCATTTTTTCTTTGTAGGTAAGCAATATTTTTATATTGTTATTTTATTGGTAGTTTATTCAATTCATCTTTCCCACTTTAGTTTCCTTGTCTTTCTATTCCTGTGTAGTAAACCCAGATTTCTCACAGGTTCAGTGCTCTTCTATCTTATCTTTAATAATTTTTCACAACTAAATAGTCCATTAATGTAAAACATTTAACCATAATCTAAAGTAATTGTTACTAGTGTAAATCTGTATTAAATTAATGTTTTTCAAACAGCATAAGCAGCTTTCAGAATATTTCTGTTTATTTTTTTAATGGCTATAATAAATAATACTAAGTTACCACAGTTTTAAATAAAGATAACTTTGGTTACTCCATTCTTTTGGTTGACACTATGGTTGTCATGTTGGTCCAATTTTGTACCCTGCTGAGAAAAAAAACCAATAGAAAACATCACAAAAATTTGAATGGTTTCCACTACAAATACCATTACAAAACACCAACTTTTCATTAAAAGATGGTTTTCAGTGGTGTGTTTTGGAACATATTCCATTAGGATTTAGTGGTTTTAACAAACCACCAATAGAACGCAACCAATTACCGGTAGAAACCCACAGGGTCCATTACAGTTTCTATAAAACCAATAAGTCCCATTATAACCAGTAAAACCATTGCAAATCAGAAGCAGGAGCTGTGCGTACTGGTAAGGAATATACTTAATTGATCATCAGCTTCAGTCTAAACTAAGGAATAAGGCTGTGTCTCTAAAAGTTATACCCCCGGTTTCACAGACAAGGCTTAAGCCTAGTCCTAGACTAAAATGTAAGTCTGAGCTGTTTCAACTGAAATAAAATTGCACTGATTGATCTTAAAATATATCAGTGCCTTTGTTTTGTCTCAAGATGCACACCAGTAATGTTTTTTTCTAAGCATGTTTATAAAAATTACTTAAATGTCCTAATTGAACTATGGCCTAACCCTGGCTTAGTCTAAGCCCTGTCTGTGAAACTGGGCCTTAATGTTTTGGAAATCTTCATGTAGCCTTAGACTTTCTAATATAATAAAACTATTTCTTCTCTATAGCTTTTGTAAAAGCTCTGATGACTTTGCCATTTTAGCTACTCAAACATTAGCACATGCATGGGCTGAATGTATGTACATTTGAGGTCAAAAGTTTACATTCCCTTTTTGGAATCTGCAAAATGTTAATTATTTTACCAAAATAAGAGGGATCAAACAAATTGCATGTTATTTTTTGTAGTAATTATAAAAATGACCCCGTTCACATACACTTGATTCATACTACTGTGTTGTTACCTGAATGATCCACAGCTGTTTTTTGTTTAGTAATAGTTGTTCATGAGACCCTTGTTTTTCCTGAACAGCTATACTGCCAGCTGAAAAATCCTTCAGGTCCCACAAATTCTGCAATTATTACAGAAGGTTCAAACGCTCACTGATGCTTCAGAAGGAAAAACCATGTGTTAAAGTGGTGAACATTTAACTTATTTTTAACTTCTGTAACTTCTGAAGGGCAGTACTAAATTAAAAACATGATATATAGGCAAAATAAGAAAAATAATGCACACCTCCATTCTGTTAAAAATGTTGACTCCCTGGCTCTTAATGCATTGTTTTTCCTTCTGTAATAGTTGCATACGAGTGCCTCAGTTGCCTTCAGTGTAAAAAGATGAGTCTCAAAATCATACAGTCATTGTTGGAAAGGGTTCAAATACACAAAAATGCTGGAACACCAAAGATTTGTGGGACCTGAAGGATTTATCTGAAGAACAGCAGGTAGTTTAACTGTTCAGGAAAAACAACAGACTTTCACTATGAACAGCTAAAACTAAAAACAAACAAACAAAAACACAGCTGTGGATCATTCAGGTAACAACACAGTATTAGGAATCAAGTGTATGTAAACTTTTGAACAGGGTCATTTTTTCAACTTTTTTTTTGTGGACCATATGTAAACATCTTTTATCTAAAATATCGTATTCAGCACTAAATAAAAAATTAACATGCATTTTGTATGATCCCTTTTATTTTGGTAAAATAATTAACATTTTGCAGTTTTGAAAGAGGGGTGTACATTTTTGATCTCAACTATATGTGTAAAGCACAAGCTAATTCTTTTATTTTAAATAGTTTCTAAAGGCCTAATTGTGTTTTAAGACAATTTTGTTTCCTACCATAAAAACAAGTGACTTAAAAACAGCAATGTTGAATAGGGGTTAAATAATTATGGCATAGTTGTGTTATTTTAAAAAAATCCTTTAACTCAAAAACATTACACTACTACTATTTATCTACTACTTTTAATTGAAGAGCACGTATATCCTTACATGTCAGGGGCAATGCACATACATGTAGAAGAGAATACCATAAAAAAAAATAATACAAGTTATATAATACAATAACTTATTGAACAGTACTTTTTTCTATTGTCTCCAAATATATTTTAATATTAACTTTAAATCGTTCAAAATGTGGTAATTTATCATTCCATTTGGCTTTATGAATATAGTAACAGGCAATTATAATAATCAAATCAAGCTATGTATAAAACTCTTATCACCATCAAGTGAAAAAAGCTTTTAGCATAACATCAGATTCTACAAAATACTTAGAAATCATAGCTTTTTGATGTCTATAATTATTCAGTTCTTTCCAAAATATTTGTGACTTACGACATTCCCAAAATAAATGATTAATAGTTTCAGGGGAAACTTTACAAAAAACACAGGTGTATTCAAAGTTCACCTTAAAAACGCTGTACCACTAGTGATTTAACTGGGTAAACTCGATGGAAAATTTTATATGAAACTTCTTTCACTTTATTTGTGATGCAATACTTATGAGGTGTCATCCAAATTTTATTCCAATCAAAATGTTTTTTTAAATAAGAATTCCAAAGAGTAGTACTAATAGCTGACTATACAAATAACTTGAGACAGACTATACAAGTACTTTACATAATGCTATACAATATTGTGCAAGATATTGTGCGAAAGAGGTATTAAGCTTAAAGAAATGAGTAGTGCCGTATGTCTTGTGGTGCACTCATAAGTAAACATTTGGGTTATCTGTTGAGTCTTTGTAACCTGGAGTGTTTGTGAGAAAGTGTCTGGTGCATTTAGAGGGAAAAAGTGTGTTTTTCATGGGTGGCTTGTTCGGGCCCTCACAGCCTGGGGGAAAAAGCTGTTTATCAGTCTTGCAGAGCAGGCTCTAATGCTCCGGTAGGCTACTGTCTCCCTGATGGCAAGAGCTGGAAAACACAGTCAAATCCAAATGAAGTTCCATAGGTCAATTTAACAGAGATATTAATTTGACAATATAAGGTTCTGATTACTTTTTGAAACATGTCCCCAACATAAAAAAATTCAAGGGTTTTGAAAATAAAGTCAAATATGGCTTCCTTTTATAAAACCGGATTGCAGCTCATCAATGATAGATTCCAATCCTAATTTTAATCTTTCAGCGAATATGGAAGCAATCATTTTACTATCATTGTTGATTAAGGGGATGGATCGCCAATTATCTAGTGATAATAGATATTTACATTACACTACCATTTTGTTTTGACTTCCTTTCGACCAGTATTTCTCCAGTGCGATAGGTGGCAGTCAGCTGTTTCCAGATGCCTTCGAGATTTGAAGGAGAAAGGCAAACTGTTCATGCAAAGGGGAAAAGCTAGCTCTTTGAGTTGCTTGTCTTAGCTGTTGAATTGCAGCGAAAAAACATACAAAATGACCAAACTGCAGCTTCTGCACCGTGCTCTGAACGAGCGTCTGATGGCGGCGGTGGAGCAGATCATGGAGATGGTCGGCGGTACGGTGCTGGAGTATGAAGAAGAGACGATCCGGGCACGGAAAGAAAACGAGGTTCTGAGACGAAGGCTACGATGGATGGAGGGGGCAAATCGAGCAGACTGGCCAGGTAGTGCGACAGGCCGAAAATAATGTAGTTTGTAATGCAAAATGCAGTGCAGGATAGATAGCAAACCGATTTGAATAGTTGAAAGTTTTTTTTTCTTTAGACAATTACGTTACTTGGTTGCTACATAGTTTTGTTTTTCGTCTTATGCTCAGCCGTGGACTTTGTTTTGGTGAGATAATCCGGGTACATTAAGCCTTTGCTCTTACTTAAAAAGGAAGTTATATATATTTGCTATCAGAACTATACATGGAACTACATTAGGCCGAAGTAAACATTGGTCTGTGCTTGATGTTTTCGCTCCGAAACGTTCAGGGGGGGCCCCGCAGAACAGAGCTGCCCCCTCTAGAGTCCACAGGAAGAACCATTTTTAGTCGCATAAACCCACTGTACGTTACTAAAGACAATTACCTTGCACTTTCTTCTGGTTTAAATCAGCACAGTTTACTTACAGATACCTAGTTCTGTAGTGTGAAAACAGAATTTGCACAAAAAGTACTGTATTTTAAATCAAATTGACACTCTTTGCCCACTTTGAATTCTTAGGCCCATCAGAACCCGTTTCGCTTTCCACCACGGATGAGACCAATCCATCCCAGCAAGATGCGTGTGCTGTCAACTTTGGACAGGAATCCGAAGGTTTTGTAATCAAAACAGAGTCAACAGAACTCCCCCTGTGCGCCACCGCATTACCTCAAAGCATCGATCATGGACCTGACAATGCCGGGACAGGCACTGGTGTCGCCTATAGCCTGGCAGATAGTATGCCCTGGGACTCTGCCCAAAGTTACATGGCCCCTCTGGACTTTGATCCAACTTCAGGTCCCAATAGGGCCCGGCACTGGGGCGGACGGAACAGAAGGCAGAGGATGTCCTTTGCCTGTCCGGACTGTGGTAAAGTCTTTGGAACGGAACAGAGGCTGATAGTTCATATGCGGATTCATTCCACCGAGAGGCCTTATGCGTACCGCCGACGCAAGGCCTGCTTCTATGGTGACAATAAGAAAAAGAGGAAACTGCACAGCCTCTCTCAGGTAAACATGAGCACGGTTATTAAAGTCAGAGCAGCATCAAAATTTACCCTTTTTACTATTTAATGCACATTTTTTAGACTTATTGAAGTCAACATGACACCACAAAACCAGTCTTAAGGGTCAATTTTTTGATATTGAGATTTATACATCATCTAAAAGCTGAACCAATAAGCTTTCCATTGAGACAATATTTGGCAGAGATACAACTCTTTGAAAATCTGTAATCTGAGGGTGCAAAAAAATTTTAATATTTAGAAAATCAGCTTTTAAGTTAAGTTCTTAGCCATTCATATTACCTATCAAAAATGAGTATATGTAAATTTACAGTAGGAAATTAACAAAATATCTTCATGGAACATGGTCTTTAACTAATATCCGTATAATTTTTGATATAAAAGAAAAATTGATCATTTTGACTCATGCAATGTATTTTTGGCCCTGTAGGGAAAATCAAGTTTGTTGTTTATTTGTCTATGTGGTGTTTTAATATGCTTTTAGACAAACCATGTGCCGATCCATTAATCAACATCCCATATTGTCAAAATCAAAATTTCCTGGCTTTTCTCATGGTCTAGGGGCTATGTAACTACCATATAAGTTTCAAAACAGTCAATCCACAGTAAAATGCACACAGCCTGCATAAAGTAGCTGTGCCTCTTTACGAGCCACTGTGACTTCTGTAAAAATGTGACGTCCGATCTACTCAGTCACCGCCCCGAGCACCAACCACTGTCCCACCCTCCTTTTGTCAAACCCCCAGATAACTTCGCTTCTATTCCATTGCTAAGCAACAACAACATATAAACAGGTCGAGAAAACGCTGTTCAGTCAATGGATGTCAGGAAACTACATCATTGCACAGGCTTCCGAACCACGTTAATATAAAAGACCAGTGGCACGTCAGCTTTAGCCTCTTTCACTCAGCGATTCCAGAAAATACACGGATAACGTGTCCCATGATTTATTACGGAATTGTTTGATTTGGTTCAATTACACAGTGATTTTCCGGAATCTGTGCGTGCTTTACACAAAACCCATAAAGATCCCATGTAACGTGTAATGCGACACGTACGGTGCACTAAACTGAAAATGCCAAACAATCTGCGCTTTAGCGCGGATAGTAAGGAACTCCCTGAACGCTGCTTCATTCCAGTTTGCACATTTTTTTGGTCGTGAAGAGTCACACAATAATGTGCATCATCACTACAACACTGCCTTTTATGGCATTGGTTCTGGCTTTTGTTCACACAACAGGCCAATCAGAAGAGAGGCTCATGAATATTAATTAGACGGGCCAAAATCGACCTGTTCTTGACAGAGCTCCTAAGTAAGGAGCTGTAAAAATATATTGAGATGGTTTTTGGCACTTATACCGCAAATATATATTCTTAAGGACATCAACAGCTAAAATAAACCTCCAAATAGGTGTACAATATGTAACCTTTAAAACTTTGGTTTCCTAAAGGCTGTCCCAGAAATGCGGTTTGAAGCAGCCTTTTTTTTTTGCTACGTCACAAAATTCAATAACCAATCAAGTCAATAAATAGATTCATATCATTATCATGCAAAACCACTAACCGCTAAATTGAAAAATAGAAGTACCTCTCCTGCTTTGGCGTCTGCACTTCAGACGCATGTGCTCACAGCCACAAACTGGAATCACTATCTAGGCTGCGTTCGAGCCTTCGAGGCGTTTTGAGGACACAACATCATCAAGTAAGTAACTTTAACGAATGTTACAGTATCCACTGCAGTTGTCCACTAGTAAAAACCTAGTTTTATCAGTCATTGTCCATGTATCGCCATTATATCTCGTTTACTTAAGTTAGTGGAATGAACAGGAGGCTCTGGCTGGTGTGAATGAGTGGAGGCGGGGCTAAATAGCATATTCACAGATCCACGTATAGTAAATGAGCCAAGGGGGGTTCAATTCAAGCTGTTTTAAGGGATTACATTTTTGACTACAGGGGGACTTTAAGATTGGTTTTGTGGTCCAGGGTCACATATGTTATAAGTAATAAAACGTCTTGAATGTGGAAGTTTGCACTGACAATAAATATTCACTAGGGCACATTATAATAGTACCATAATTCATTCATATTGGCCGACATTGGATATGTAATTATTCATGCTCATTCCCTGATTTTTTTTTTTACCATTAGATTACCTCTCAGTCATCTAACACTCACAAGTTTATCTTAAATGTAACTGTTAAATGATAAAAAAAAATACATGTTGTGATGACTAAATTTAGTTCCTTTTAGTGTTTTATTTTGAATTTACTTGGACAAAACAATGTAGAATTTGAATATCATATTTGATTTAATGTGTAATTTTAATGTCGTAAAGGGATAGTTCACCCAAAAATAAAAATTCTGTCCTTTTAAGACAAGTCATTTCACTTGGCGGCCATCCTTATAACGCCTCTTGGGCTTGCGAGTGCTGCTCCTATCTCTTTGAATCGGGAAACATCAAATTCTCCAAAAATGTTTACCAAGCTTACAATTAAATTTCATATTTGAAATCACCAATTATGCTCCAGGAGTGATAAAAAAAGCTTGTTTTTGATGCTAGACCAGCCAATGCGCAGTCATGAGCCCGAGTTTGCAATTGCTGCCTGTCTCTATAGGAACTGGATCTTCTAAGGGCAGCTGTAGTGATGTAATGGACTTAGCTAATCAACGATTGGCTCATTTATTTAGAAGGCGGAGCTTATCCGCCAAATTGGGCGTTACTCTTTCTCCCATTCTTAAATAATAGGAGTACACAGTCTGTCTATATATAAAGTCTTTGTTAATTACTCACCCTCATGTCGTATACAAGAGACTGATAATGATTTTTTATAAATATAAAATGAGGAAGTACTAATATGTCAGATGAGTCATAGACCCTGCTATAATGGCTTGTGTTATTCTCTCACATGCAGCTATCAAGAGAAATTGTGGATGATCTGTCAGATGGCTCTGAGCAGACAAACAGGAGTAGTGCGTCACCTGAACAACTAGAAACTCGAGGCCGAGAAGAAGAGCCTGAGAGTGACCACAGCAGTGATAGAGAACCAGGAAAGAGAATTACTAAGTCTGTGCGGAATCAGCGTGACGCAAAGAAAGTAGTAAACCAGATGTGTTATTGCCCTCATTGCCCTCGTCGGGCATTTGCTCGGCCCTGTCAGTTAGCCATGCACATGAAGACCCACACAGACACAGATCTTGTCCACCCACCCACCCAAGCACAGTCAGGAACAGAGGCGATAGTGGATGTGAAGAGCAAGTTACCCAAGGTACTGCACATTCTCTAGTGTCATAAATGGTGTGTGTAGATATGCATAACTAGATTTTCTTTCATTCACACATAATCCATAAAAAAAGATGTAAAAAGGTAGCAGGGGGAGAAAATGAACCAGTCATTGAAAAAGCTATGTAAATGTTTTGGTGTGATGTGCATCAGTAGTCAAAAAGTGTCAAAAGAGTTAAACTGGCACGCAAAAAAAAAAATACTGCGCAATGCATATGGGTTTTTCAATGGCCGATTCTGATATCTAGAATGCAGGGTGGCTGATATTCAATTATAATCTACACAATCTTTCTGAAGTGAAAAGAAAACACATTCTCTCAAAATACACAAAAAACAAACCAAAAAAACTGAAGTTGTTTACTATCCATTGACAGAGTGGCGAGTAGAATTGATGGGTAGATCAACACTTGTAATCACAAAATGCGCTAATACTGGCCAGTTCATTGGTCTTGCCACCAATGTATATAAATAAGAAACTCCTAAAATAGTAAGCGTGTATCTTAGGATGAGCTAAACACACTCATACAGCTACAGCCAATCTACGAAGAGAACAAGAAAGCAACTACTGAAGCGGATGCAGTTTCAACGGTGAGTCTGAGGCCAAAAATGACAGTTATGAAAACGAGCTGATATGTGGCTTGAAACTCATGTTGTTCATTCAGACAAACTTCTGCATCTTCTATGTTACCTGCAAAGTTATTTGATGTAGATTGCACTACCAGTAAAAAATAGGTGAATGCAACCCTTGCATAACGTAACTCTGGAAAACTCTATATAGATAGGTAATCTTTGATCTTTTTTTGTGTAATGTGTTTTCCGTAACTAGCTAGATGAGTAGATAACACGTTTATCTAAAGCTGAATTGAAGAACAGGGGTAATGTACTGCAGTTATAGCATTTTATCAAAGATGAGGGATTTTTTTTTATTTTTATTCAAGTACACACTATCATGCATTTGCAGTCTACAGAAATTAACAGGGTAGAAAAATGTAGATAGATTAATACATTTATTTTTTTACTCATAGTAAATTTGACCGATGGAGATGGATTAAGAATTATTTATTATAGTCGCAGTATTTTGAAGTTTATTCAAAAGGTTTTTCATTGACCAATCCATGCTGTTTTATGGACCCAGAGATCCCCAACCAGACTCTCAGCCAACCCAGACACCTCTAGTATAAAATTATTACATTGTGCAATTTTGTAGAAAGTAGTAATGTAAAGAAGAAATGTAATATAATTTTCAATGTTTTTTTAATGGTGTATCATCTGGAACTAATGATAGAAAACCGTGCATTTAAATAATTAAAAGACCAGTATCATCAATGAGTTGAGGAAAACATTGTTGGTTTATTGACTATTACATTTTTTTTTTGTTTATATTAAGTCAGTTTTTTGCATTGTTTATTTTACAAGTCAAAGCTATACCTCCAATGCACCCATAATCTGAATGCATTCAGTGTTTTATATTTAATATTTTCTAATATCTTTAATGCAAATAAGGATCACTAAAGTGAAACACAAAGCTTATGCATGTTTTTTCTTATTGCTTCACAGGTGGAACTTCTTTCAAAACGCTGTTTTAGCAAAGTTTGGGACTACTTTTCAAAAGATGAATATGGTGAAGTTTTCTGCCATGCATGTTCAGCCAGAGTTAGCCAAGGGTCCAACAAGGCTGCTCAGAAGAACACCTCTAATTTATGGTCTCATCTTAGAATAAAGCATCGACGTGCCTTTTTAGAGGCAAAAGGTTTCGGCCGACCAGTCAATATGCTGATCAACACTCCGATTAAACTAGAACCTTTTGATCCAGATGAACATGTTGTAGAGGGAGAATGTGCTACAAAGCAGGTTTTGATGCCAGAAGAACCGTCCAATGGAACTTTGTAACCAAGTAAACTGTTTTGGACAATGTTTATGTATGTATATACAAAATAGAAAATCAATCTTTTGGATTTTTTTTTTTTATATATATAAAACATTTGTTTGTATATACAATGCAATTGCAGTTGTCTTAATAAAATAAGTTTGAAATGATTTCATGAATTTTAGTCTTTCTTGTGGGTGATTTAGTGGTTTACTTCAGTATAGCAATGCACTTAATTTCTGTAATAGGAAATCATGGGGGGGGGACTGTACTGTAGATTTAAATTTTTTTGCCACTTTTAAGTTTACTGTTGGAGTGTTAAATATTCTGTAATGACTTTATTAAATGACTGTATTAAAAAATACAGACATTATATTTTATTCACTCATATCCCGGGTGTGATACATTTGGAGCTCAGTGCTGTGTCTTTCCATGCCTCTCTCATTGTCAAATGGATATGCATTTCTTTCAGAAACAAAGAAAAAAAGGTGTGAAGAAGGTCATTGTTGATGGCAAAAGTGAATTCCATTGTCCAGACTGTGACAGAGTCTTCTCTCTGGCAAGCCGGTTGCATTTCCACATGAAGTCCCATACGTCCAAAAGTGCTTTATTATGCCAAAATCAACCAATCAAGCCTAAGGTACCTGCTCACACAATGCATACATTTGATCTGGATGTATGAATGTGTTTCTGTTAAGTTTGGATATTTGTATTCCTCATAGCTAGAGGCAGTGGCTACAACTACAGAAGCACAGAATTTGAAGGAGATAAAGAGACCATATGCCTGCCCGCATTGTGATAAAGTGTTTGCGCGTGAAGGATGGCTGGTACCGCACATTCGCACTCAACACAGCGAGATAAAGAACCAGAGTGATTACTTTAAGATCGTGTATGACAGTGGCCGTACAAGGTCACAACAGACTTTCGCCAAGGTTAGTTTTCAGATTTGTAATTGAACATGCAGATGTTAACATATACAGTGGTGTAAAAAAAAGTGTTGGGCCCCCTTACTGATTTTTATTTTTTTTGCATGTTTGTCACACTTTAATGTTTCAGATCATCAAACAGATTTAAATATTATTCAAAGATAACACAAGTAAACGCAACATGCAGTTTTTGAATGGAGTGTTTTATTATGTAGGGAAAACAAAATCCAAACCCACATGGCCCTGTGTGAAAAAGTGTTTGTCTCCTAAAATTAATAACTGGTTGGGCCACCCTTAGCAGCAACAACAACTGCAATCAAGCGTTTGCGATAACTTGCAGTGAGTCTGTTACAGCGCTGTGCAGGAATTTAGGCCCACTCATCTTGGCAGTAATTCAGCCACATTGGAGGGTTTTTGAGCATAAACCACCTTTTTAAGGTCATGCCACAGCATCTCAATAGGATTCAGGTCAGGACTTTGACTAGGCCCCTCCAAAGTCTTCATTTTGTTTTTCTTCAGCCATTCAGAGGTGGATTTGCTGGTGTGTTTTGGATCATTGTCCTACTGCATAACCCAAGTTTGCTTCAGCTTGAGGTCACGAACAGATGGCCGGACATTGTCCTTCAGGATTTTTTGGTAGACAGCAGAATTCATGTTTCCATTGATCACAGCAAGTCTTCCAGGTCCAGAAGCAGCTAAACAGCCCCAGACCATCACACTACCACCACTGAAATGTTCTTTTTCTGAAGTGTTACTTTTACGCCAGATGTAATGGGACTCTAACTTTTGTCTCGTCAGTCCACAGAGTATTTTCCCTAAAATTCTTGGGGATCATCAAGATGTTTTCTGGCAAAACTGAGACGAGCCTTTATGTTCTTTTTGCTCAGCAGCGGTTTTCGTCATGAACACTGACCTTAACTGAGGCAAGAGAGGCCTGCAGTTCTTTAGATGTTGTTGTGGGATCTTTTGCGACCTCTTGAATGCGTCGTCGCTACGCTTTTGAGGTAATTTTGGTCGGCCAACCACTCCTGGGAAGGTTCACCACTATTCCATGTTTTCGCCATTTGTGGATAATGGCTCTCACTGTGGCTCTTCGCTGTAGTCCCAAAGCTTTATAACCAATTCCAGACTGATAGATCTCAATTACTTTCTTTCTCATTTGTACCTGAATTTCTTTAAATCTCTACATGATGTGTAGCTTTTGAGGATCTTTTGGTCTACTTCACTTTGTCAGGCAGGTCCTATTTAAGTGATTTCTTGATTGCGAAGAGGTGTGGCAGTAATCAGGCCTGGGTGTGGCTGGAGAAACTCTTTTTCACACAGGGCCATGTGGGTTTGGATTTTTTTTTGTACTTTCATAATAAAACTCATGTTGTGTTTACTTGAGTTATCTTTGATTAATATTTAAATTTGTTTTATAATCTGAATCATTAAAGTGTGACAAACATGCAAAAAAAAAAAAAAAAATCAGGAAGGGGGCCAACACTTTTTCACACCACTGTACTTGCCGAGACACTGATCATTTTTGAACTTGCATTTCTGTATAATAACTCACATTCCTTTTTTATTGATCAATAAGCGACGTATTAAGCTCACTGAGAGAAGGAAAGTCACTGAGACGCCAAGACTGAGGAACCGGAAAAGTAAAAAAGCAAGAAGAAGGGACAAGGCTAAACAACCTCAAACAACTGATTCGTCCATCCAGGCCACATTCGCAGGTCATTTGGCCACAATCACAAAAGATGAGGCTGAACTAAGTGAAGATATTCCTATAATGGGCATACATGAGGCTGAACAAAGTGTAGATCTTCCTATAATGGACACAGATGAGGATGAACAGAGTGAAGATCTTCCTTTAATGGGCACAGATGAGGCTGAACAAAGTGAAGACCTTCCTATAATGGGTACAGATGAGGCTGAACAAAGTGTGGATCTTTCTAAAATGGGCACAGATGAGGCACAACAAAGTGCAGATCGTCCTGAAATGGGCACAGAAGAGGCACAACGAAGTGCAGATCGTCCTGAAATGGGCACAGAAGAGGCACAACGAAGTGCAGAGCGTCTTGAAATGGGCACAGATGAGGCACAACAAAGTGCGGAACTTCTTAAAGCTGGCACAGTTGAGTCAGAGAGCATTTCTGAGCAATCAAAGGACACCTCAGGCCAGAGGAAAGAAGAGAGGAAGAAGAAACGGTTTCCATGCAAAACATGTGGCAAAAGTTTTGTTCTGGAGAAAAGGCTAAAGAAGCACTCAAGGAAGCACGTAGGACGTAAGATACATGATGTGAGAAAAAGGAAAAGAGAGCAAGCTCTATTGGAAATGAAGCTTAAGGATGAAGAAGAAAAGAGACGGCAGGAAAGTGAGAGACTTAAGGCTAAGATGTCCACAAGTAATCACAACCCAAATACAACGGTATGTGTTCTTTTCAAAAACATGAAGAATGATCAGAATATACCTTCACTTTCTTAGATTTAAATCATGAAAGCAAATCAGACGAGCATGATTTGTTTAATGAGGAGAATCTTAAGCAATCAGTGGAACCAGAAAACAAGGAAATGGCAATCAGCTTGTACATGGAATAAAAGTAAACATAACCACTTGGTGTGGGTTAGTCTACAAAATGGGTGCCGTTTGTTTTCCAAATTGAAGTGTAAATTATAACCTTAAAAATTAATTGATTAATTGGTAGCAAATTTACTAGATGTAACAGCCAATTTTTTAAAGTTTTATCTTGTAAATTCGTTGTAACGATACCACATTCTCAGGATAAGATAATATCTCAATATGAAGCCCATGATACAATATTTATTGTGATTATTTCAAAAAAGAAAAGTGAAGACTTGGGGGGGGGGGTACTTTTTAAAGTTTAATTCTTCTATCTAATGCACTTTGAGAGTTCAAAATTAAGAGCTCCAACCCATGTTCTTAACCAGTGTTAGGGAAAGTTACTTTTAAAAGTAATGCTTTACAATATTGAGTTACTCCTTAAAGTAACGTAAAAAGTTACGTTACTTAGTTACTTTTTATGGAAAGTAATGCGTTACGTTACTTTTGCATTACTTTTTAAATCTGGGCAGGGTTTGCTTGTTTGTTTTTAATTTAAAAAAAGTTCTATTTTTGGCAAATGTAAAAACCTTTTTACACCAAATGCCTCAGGCTTAGAGAAAAGTAAATTGGTGCTTTCGGTTATAGTTCCTTTGACAGATACTGTGCCAAAGCATAATGGCAAAACTTCAAAGTCCATTTACTATAGAATAATGGTACTTCCACACCAGATGCGACTTGTGCGAATAAATCAGGGTAGTTGGACTCTTGAACATTTTGAGTTAACTCGCTTTATTCGCATGTAAAAATTCACTTCATAACAGACACAAATTCGTGTCATGTAAGGGGCTTCTGCCCCTTGTCAGTGGGAAAGTAGTTGTAAAATATGGTGAATTAGCTTAATTTACTGCCATTAACTAGCTTGTACTCTCAATATGTTTATTTATATAAATCAAATTGAGTAAAGAGCATTTTTTACAATTTACCAGATTGTCTGACCTCCTCACTCACTTTCTTCCAAGCCAGATCCTTTTTATTCCTGTCTCTCTAAAAGTATGAAGATGTATCGTGCAGCTTCGAGTATCCACATACAGCGACAATGATTTTGTCCTCCATTGTTGTTTCAGAATTCTGCCTCCATCACTACTAGAGCAAGCTCCTGATTGGTTAACGTGGCGCAGATTTTCGCAAAAGTTCAGATTTTTCAACTTGTGCGATTCGAGTGTTTGACGCATGTAACGTGATTCGCGCGAGTTGAAAAATCTGAACTTTGCCAATATTCGCCAAAGTTTGCGTCGCCTCATTCACGTGAATCGTGCCACAGGGAGGTCTATCACATCTTTGCATTGACTTAACATGTAAATCACTCGCGCTTAACGTGTCATTCGCGTCTGGAAGCGTGAAGTTTAAATATATTTTAAAACACTACAGTTTTTGCCTGGAAGACCTATTGTTGAGATTGATAATATTGTTTAATCCCTAGTATTTGTATATTAGTATTGTAAATTCAAATATAGGAACTTGCAAATCTAGTAATGCCTTTCTGAAAGCACTGTTATGTTCCAACTTGAATCATAGTAATTTGGCCTAAAATGTTAAATTATCATTTTTGTTAAAGGCCCTCATTTTATAGATTACCTCATGCACAAATATGTATTAATTATTTTTCATACCCCTTCAGCAGACACCTCAAGGATCCCCAAACAAAGATTCAATGCAGAAAAGCAGAACCAGAGGTCAAGGGCCACTACCCTGCCCATTTTGTGGCAAAGTTTTTGCTTGGGAAATGCGGCTATTGATGCACATGCAGATTCATTGTGGCGAGAAGCCATACGCCTACCGGCAGCGCAAGAAACGTTTTTATGGTGACCTGAAAAGGGGCCAACTCCCGACAATCCATGATCAGGAGGTAGGAAAGACTATGTGATTAATCACTTTGACTGCTAGTTGCGTCCAGTTTCATATCTTCAAGAAAAAAAGAAGAATTGTTTGTGCAATGAATCCTAAAGACTGTTGTTTGTCATTATAAGACTGGTTGATTGTTGCTTTTCCTCAATGTAGCCTTCGGGGGACAAAAATGATGAGTCTGAAGAATCTGAGATTGAAGAGACGGTGAATAAGGATGGATCTGCACATCTGAGCAGCAGTGAAACCCATGCAGTGCCTGGAAATCTTGCAAGCAGTACTGAGACAACTGCAGCAGCGAACTTTACTGGAACCCCCGAGCTTTTACCTCAGACATCTATTGAGCAGCCTACCACCTCTTACAAGAGTAATCAAAGAACCAACCCTAAGATGGTCAGTAACATCATCCACTTCAATTTGCAGCCAAGGATTGTTCTACAACCAATTGAGACTAAACACAAGTACTGGAGCTCAATGCCTGGGGTAGCTGACTTAAAATCAGGTTGCTCTGAAAAAAGAAGTGGCTCTGATCATGGACAAACTTCACACTCAATAGTGGTTGATGAGGAAATAATGGATGCTGTGCAAGATAAAATTGTGGATTCCAAACTTTGCACATTGCCAGTTGAATTCTCTGGACATGGCATTCAGAACACTGGTGATCTTGAGACAGAAATAATCTCGGATGTAGAGCTTGACAACACTGATGATCCACTGGCCATTGAATCCAGTGGAAAAAACACAGAGGGCCAACAAAAAGATGACCACAACTTTAATTTTCCTTGTGTTTCTGAAAAAAAAGCCAGAAACCAGGGTTCACTTATAGTAATAGATGATGAACTAGAGGAATCAAATGCAAGAAACGCTGCTAAAAATGCTCTGTCTGAATGTGGAAGAACGAAGTGTGATTGTAATAACATTTCTGCTATGAAATTGACAGTTATGCCACAGAGTAGCGTTCTAGACTCTTTGTTCAAGAAAACTAGTTCTGACACCATGCAGAAGAACATTGACTCAAAACTAGTTTGTGTTGTCCTCTCAGATGTTGAAGACAATGTCGATGAAGACCTGTTGGGTCCCTTCAAAAGTTTAGACAAAAAGTACACAGCCTCTGTTCCTAGCATTCAAAATGAACAATTAGATGTGGGGAGCAAACCTGGCAAAACATTCTCCAGCGACTCCAACCTTTCTTTTCCAGATGCAACTAAATCCACCAAATCTATTGATATTGATGATCAGAGTATCTCATATGACCAAATGGCCTCTACTACCATCAGACAAACCAAGGACAGGCTCATGAGTTCAAAGGAGAGAACGTCACATGAAACATCTGATATGATATTTGCTGGTCAAGAACCTCTGTCGGAAGTTAATGCTGACATGGAGATTGTCAGTGGCAGTGAGAGACAAAATAAGAAACTGGATCTGAACAATCAGGTATGCAATAGTAACAAATCGAAAAGTACAATATGGACTCAAAAGTAAATCTGTTCTTAATCAATCTGTGGAAATGAGATATGTAAAAACATGAAGAGCGAAATCTCAATTTATATTTAATTATACTGTTTTCTTTTAAATTTTCTTAATGTCAGATGTCAGAATCTGTTCTGGATGATTCACGTGACAACTCTGAAAGCTTGAAAGGGATGAATGAACCTTCTGTACTAAATGTGAAAACCAATGAGTTATTTGTAAAAAGTTCTGTAGATTACGAAATGCCTTCACACTTTTTCAGATCCCATCAAACCTCTGATGGTAGATGCAGCAGTGGAGAACAAGAAAAAGTAAATCAAGATCTATGTAGTCTGTTTTGTGGAAAGGCATGTAGAAAGATAGAACTGCACCTAAAGTGTGATCACACAGGAGAACCTGAAGTGGTACAAGCTTTAAGCCTTGACAAAGACTGTAAAGAAAGGAAACTGTTATTGAGCAGTTTTGCAATAAAAAAAAACTTCACGCAACCTAGAGATTCTAGAGTGGGCTGTGATGAAGATATTGTTCACTGCTTTTTTTGCCGGGGGTCTTATCGATGGAACACATTTCGGGAGCATGCATCCACAAAAACTCAGGAAACTTTTGTTGCAGAATTGGGAAATCTTGCTTTAGACACAATCAGCACTATCAATGAACCAGTTAATGGCTCTGTTTTAGAAAGTAAGAACCACACTTTAGTGTCAGATGGTCCTCAAATTCAATTCACAAGTGACAGCACAGAACAGATCTGTGATCTGAAACCCTCAAGCCCTCGTAATCTTGACTCTTGCCAGAGTCCTACTCCAAAAATCTATTATCCAGAAGTGGAGGAGCCTACTGTTTCTAACATTGTCAGCAGCATAGCTCAAATTAATCTTGATGCACAGTTATTAAAGCAATCTGTTCTAGATTCTTACCAGTGTTCTGCAATAAATTCTCCTGATTTGGAATCTTCATTTGGTACATCATGGAACCCTGATGTGGAGATGCTAGAACCACCCATTCAAGATACTTGTCAAACTACACAAGTCGTAGAATCTACAGTTCCAACCGTTCATGTTTCAAACACTGATTGTAATGTTCTTCAGCAGTCTCCTGTAAAACAAACAGATCATCCCCGACTTGTGAACCAACCATTTTCTTCAGATCCAGAAGTGTCTTGTGGTCTAGACTCTGGTTATTCTTCTCATGATGCTGAGACTCTTCAGCTCTCTTCAGGACCAAAGGTTCCTTCAAGTCCTGCATCCTTAAACTCTTCTTTAGAATGCAGTTCAGAATCAAATGGTACTCTTAATGTAGACGTGTTTGGTAAAACATATTTGAGCACTAATGAGACAGACCAAACCAAGGAATCAGATGTAGAAAGGAACATCTTCATGGTCTCAGGTGTGGATCTAGAACCTGAAAGTCATCATATTCCAGATCCTAATAACTATAACATTGAACAAATCCAGTGTCAGCAGCCTGAAAGTATTGAAAATTCAAATGCTAGCAGAAGTGGGAATCAGCCAACGGCTGATCAACAATCTAAATCTTCTATTCAAGAAATCAAATCTAGAGCCGTAGAACACGTGTCTTACCTTAAACTGCAGGAGTCTGATCTTCAAGAAGACCCTGAGGAAATTACTAATGAGATTGGGAATGATTGTGCTGTTGAAGTTCAACAGGACTCAAGCATATCCATGACAAGTGAGCAAACAAGAAAAAGAGTCCAGATCAGCTGTCTGAAAGAGGAGTCAAAGAAAAGTTGTCAAAGTTCTCTTTCTCAGGTTATTTTAATGCAATAGAATTCTGCTAGTATTATACATATAATGAAAACCAATCTAGTGCTAATGCATATTAAAAGAAGAATTGTTCTTCATGTTCTTTTAAAATGTGGATGCATTTACTATTTGTTATTGTTTTTTCTTTGCAAAAACAGCATTCTAAATGCCAAACCAATTCCACTGATGACAACTCCAGCGTGTTACATCACTGCTTTTACTGCAAGCAACCACACTACAGAATGATGGATCATCTTCAGTCAGTTCATTATAATGAACTAGAGGTGGCAAAAGCTCTTACCTTTGATAAGAGCTCGCAAGAAAGGAAACAAATTTTGAACCTTCTACAAACCAGGGGAAATATTCTAGACAACACGAACGTGGTTCAAAGTAGTAAACAAGATTTAAAACCACTTGGGAAGTTTTCACCATTTTGCTCGTTTGAAGGGAGTGTTTGTTGCATCTTCTGTTTAGGGTTATTCAACAAGAAAGCTTTTGCTTCACATTTAGAGCAATGCAAGAGCAAATCTACTCAAAGTGCTGAGGCTAGCTGTGGTGAAATGCTTCCTAATGCTGGGCCCATTCCTCCAACTCCTACACTTATCTCCTCCTCTTGTCCAGCAGAAATTGATGCCAGTATAGAACCATCAGGCTTTCATTGCCTAAACACCACCTACCAAAGTGAACAAGGACAATCTTCCCTTCTAGAGCTCAGCTGCAATGTAGAGCAACCAGCCATCTCAAGTCCAAATGTGGAGGTTGGAAATAATAGACAGGCAGAGGGTGCTATTTTACAGTTTATACATTCTACTGAAAGTAAAACAGGTTATGAATTGAAGTCAGGTAATTCTCCCAATCCAAGCACTTGTCAAGAATCAACACACTGCAAGAATGAAGGAGTAAGTCTCCCAAAGTGTGATGTTGCTCAAGAAAGGGCAATGACACTAACTTCAGACACCAGCTCCACCGGTCCTTATCAAGAATATGACGTTCTCAGAAATCCATCTGATGATTTCAGTCCACCTCAAAATGTGTCAAGTGACAAATGCAAGAGTGGCATAAAAGACAGAAATTATGGAACAGGGAAGATGAGGAGGAAGGGGCACTTTGGTGTCGGCAATCGGGTGAATATCATAGTTAAATGACACATTCTGAACTTTGTTCTACAGGACTCTCTGTTAGTAGATTCTTTACAGTAAGGGAAAAGTTCACTACTGTATTAAAATTTCCTGACAATTTAAACCCCTCCATGTCATCCAAGATGTTCATGTATTTCTTTAAATTAACTAAAAGATGATGTTTGTTTTTACCGACTCCACTGAAACAGCAATTTGGACCTTCAACCTGTTGATCCACATTAAAGTCCAATATATGGGGAAAAATCCTCCAAAACCTTAATTACTTTTAGACTGCTGAAAGAAAGACATGAACATTTCGGATACCATGAGGGTTGAGTAAAGTGTCAGGAAATTTTAATTCTGGAGTGAACTAATCCTTTAAAGGATATTTGGATCTTCTATATAGTGTTCATGTTTACATAATCCTTTTTTATGAGTAATAAGGGGAATGTAAACACATGAGCAGAACTGTAAAGTTCCAGTGCATAGCTAGTATTTTCATTGAACAAAGGTTAAACAGTGGTGTTTTCTTCTCTCATTTGTATAGCCACCTATCATGGATAATGACCAGCTGGGTGAAGGAGAGATTTCCAACTCCAAACGATATGTCTGCCAGCGCTGCAAGGCAGCTTTCGCCAGTTCATACACACTGCGCAGACATGAATACACTCACACGGGTCAGTGTGTGCAAAACCCATTTTTAATACACAGGATCACATTGCAACTCAAAGTAAAATTGTCACAGTGACAAAAGCTAGGATTATTATTTATGGTCATTCATGTTTTTTTTTAATTATTATTATTTACACACAGGTGAGAGGCCGTTCTGGTGCAATCAGTGTAATTTGGGCTTCATCCAGAAGTATCGACTTTTAAAGCACACACTTGCATGCCATGGTGAGTTGTTTTTTTGCTTTTGTTTGGTTTTATACATTTGTTTAGATTGCTTTGTATGAACTGTTTTTTGTTGTTTTCAAGGAGATACATCATCTAGTGCGGACCAGGAAAAACTGAAAAGTGCAAAGAGAACAATTCAAGATGGAGAGACATCAGTGACAGATGAAGCTTGTATACAGGTAAAGAGATTTTGTTCAGAAAGTCTGCTATTATTATAAGAGATTGGAACTAAAGGGATAGTTCACCCAAAAGTGAAAATTTGATGTTTAACTGCTTACCCCTAGGGCATCCAAGATGTAGGTGACTTTTGTTTCTTCAGTAGAACACAAACCAAGATTTTTAACTCAAACTGTTGCAGTCTGTCAGTCATATAATAGCAGTTAATGAGACCCACGGCTTTAGGAGTCAAAAAAAAAAAATACACAGACAAAACCAAATTAAACCCTGTGGCTCGTGATGATACATTGAGGTGTAAACACATGAAACAATAGGTCTGTGCAAGAAACTGGACAGTGTTTATATAATTTTCTACCTCTGATCCACGGCAATGTCCAACTGTCCTGAGCGCATTCACAACAGTTGCCGCGTGACGAAGAGCAAGTTGCTCTGTTATGAACGTGCTCAGGACAGTTTGACATTGCCATGGATCAGAGGTAAAAAATTATATAAATACTATTCAGTTTCTTGCACAGACTGATTGTTTCATGTGTTAAGCCCTTAATGTATCGTCACGAGCCACAGGGTTTAATTTGGCTTTGTCTGTGTATGTTTTTTTGACTCTGAAAGACGTGGATCCCATTAACTGCCATTATATGACTGACAGACTGCAACAGTTTAAGTTAAAAATCTTTGTTTGTGTTCTACTGAACAAACAAATTACATCTAGGATGGCCTGAGGGTAAGCAGAAAAACATCAAATTTTCTTTTTTGGGTGAACTATCTCTTTAACTTTCTTGTTTTATTGACAGACGTCATCAAATACTTCTGAGAATCTGCCAAATGCTGTTACAGATGACACAGGGGAACAAGTTGCAGACACAAGGCAAGGTAAACTTACTGCTTGTAATGCGACCTGAAACGGCATCAAAAGACTATAAGTATTTCTTGTCCATCCTTTAAAGCTTGTCACTTTTTTTTTGACTGAAGATACTTTTTCTGATTTCAGACACTGAGGTGAGAGAGTTCCACTGGGAGGAAGCAGGACACAGTAAAGTCAAAGACAATGACACAGATTTCTAGAAGTTGTTTACATCTTAGTGTTGTTTTTTTAAAAGTCAGAACACGTGTTTTATTTGTTTTGTAAA
The DNA here is from genome assembly GCF_049309525.1 of Garra rufa. Lineage (NCBI taxonomy): Eukaryota > Metazoa > Chordata > Actinopteri > Cypriniformes > Cyprinidae > Garra > Garra rufa. Next base: position 46,997,032 of record NC_133361.1, read on the forward strand.
TATGTCTTATAAAGTTTTACAATGTTGTCTCATTCTGATGGGTTCAGCAGTTTTACGGAATTATTATTTTCAGCCTGCTGTATTGTGCAGATCATAACATTGTTTATTAATTATCTCCAGATTGAGAATAAAAAAATGTCAATGGAATCTACGGGTAAATTTGTCTTTTTTTGGTATCTAATATGCGACTTAAGACTGCTTTTAGTCACTCGTTCCAAAGTTGAGACATAAAAGCCATTACTCCAGTCTTCAGTGTCACATGATCCTTGAGAAATCATCCTGATTTGCTGATTCGGTGCTCAAGAAATATTTCTTATCATTATTGTTGAAAACAGTTTTTTGCTGATTAATGTTTTTGTATAAATCAAAAATGTTTTTGTAGATTCTTTTATGAATAGAAAGTTCAAAAGAACAGTATTTACTTGAAATGCAAATCTATATAAAATGTATATTCATTTTTAAATAATATTTAAGCACATTTAAATGTAATTTTTTTTTAAATTTTGGTTTAAGTACATTTTTGCTTAAAATCCATACTTTCACTTAGCAAATATTAATATAAATATATCAGCAATTACTGGGGTTCAAGCATTTAAGGCCTTTTTGGCATCTGTGCTGTTAGGGTGTAGGACAACATGAAATAATTGACATGATATGAAGGTGTAGTGTTTGAGTGAATATATGAGCATTTTTTTAGCAATTTGAGGCTATTTAAAATAGAAATTGTGTGGTTTTGCCTTTTTAACTTGTAGCGCCACCTATGGTCCAATTTCCATGAAACTTTTCATGCTTGTAAAGAGTCATCTGACACGTTTTCACCAATTTGAGGTTTTGTTCAGGTTCTATAGGCTTTTGGGTATATATTGCCATGCCCCTTTCCTAAATGACCCTGTTATAGCCAACCAAAGGACAAAATTCAATTTTTTTTTTTATCTAGAGAGTCCAGAGAATTGTGCTGCAATGGAGATTGAGCAAAAAACCTAGGACTAGTTTGCAAAAGTAGGTTTTAACATAATTGCAAATATTTAATGAAAAATTTGATTGACAGCAATAGTTTTTGAGGCGAAGTTGTTCAGAATGAGGAGATCTATCATATGATATTAATATATAGTGTATATGTGAACATATGAACATTCTATTGCAATTTTAGTGCTTTTACAATAGAAATCATGTTTGTTGTGACACTATTTTAATTGTTATAGCGCCATCTATGGTCCGATCTTAATTAAAATTTGCATGCTTGTTAAGAGTTTGTTTTCACCAATTTTCATAAAGTTTTGAGGTTTTGTTTAGGTTTTATAAGCTTTTGGGTAAATGTGGCCACACCCCTTTTCTAAATTACCTTGTTATAGCCAACCAAAGGACAAAATTCAACATGTTTTTGATAATTATTGATCTAGAGAGTCTGGAGAACTGCGGTTGGGTAAAAAAACCTAGGACTAGTTCGCAAAAGTAGGTTTTTAACATAATTGCGAATATTTAATGAACGATTTAATTGACAGCAATGGTTCTTGAGGCAAATGATATGCATATTGTGTGGGTGTGTGAAACACCATGTGATTACAGAGCATAAAACTCGTTAGTGCCAACTAGTGGCGGATTTCTTTCAAAATTCTTACAGATCTTTAGGGCAATGAGTCGAACATGCCCACCGAGTTTCGTTCCAATCAGCCTCTATAAACCTTGTCAAATAGGTGCTAAAAATTCATTGGCCGATGGCGGCCATGATTTTTGATATATGCCAATGTCCTCATAGACACTTGTGCCACTTCGGACCAAGACACTGCATACCAATTTTCAAGCTGATCGGACCAACGGTTGCGTATTTATAGCTGTTTATATGTTTTTTTTTGTCTTATAGCGCCACCAAGTGGCAGAGCTGCGCATTTTTTTGATTTGACCAAAGATTGAGCTTATACACATGTATACCAAGTTTGATGAAGATATCTAATTCCATTCCAAGAGTTATAGCTAAATGTTGCAATTGGCTAACATTAGCATAGAGCGTTTTGGCGTTCCTATCCGACCGTGAGTCGAAATTTAAACTTTTTTTTTTTTATAATTATTGATATTCAGTGTCCAGAGAATATTTCTGCACTGGTTTGGTTCTGATCGGGCAAGCTATGACTGCAAGGAATGCAACAATGTAAAGTTTTTGAGTCTACGACAAATGGTGTACGAGCTACGGCCAAAAATGTCTAAAATTTTAGTTTTTTTGCGCAGAGCATTTCGATCTGGCCAAATTTCAGCTTTCTAGGCCTTGCGATTTGGGCTGCACGATCAGTTTTACCGGAGAAGAAGAAGAAGAAGAAAAACCCTTACAATTACGTGTTCGAACCCCTAATAATATAAAATAATAGAAAATAGTACCCAGACCAAGACAAATAACCCCTGAAATGGAGATAGGACCTAACAATTGAAATTTGCATTGATCAAGTCCCAGACATGATCGTTTACACCTTTTTAGGGACAGATGGTAATTTGCATTAAAGACACTAGGAGAGGACACACCCTCTATAGTGAGCAAAATATCTATAAACTCTTAGGATTTGAAGAAACATTTGTTGAAAGATGAAGCAGTACTAGATCTGACTGCAGCTGCATCATAAACGGTAAGTAAATTATTTCCTAATGCTTTGTCTGGAAATGACAGGTTTTTTTTTTAAATCAATGCAATAACAAGAGGGCGTTGATACTGTTTCCTATGCAATGATGTTAGCCAATCAGAACAATGGCTGATTACTAAGAAGTCTTAAAGGACACGTCCCTTAAAATAGCTTGTTTTAGACAGAGGGTCAGAATGTGGTTGGAAATAATTTTTCCACACATTTGTTTTTTTTTGTGTGTGTGTGTGTGCAAAAAACTACTGCCCTACTGAGAACTGGGTTTCTTGTTTCAGGTTTTGTTTTTGTTTTTTATTTCCAGGTAGCAAGAGATAAGAGTGTTCTTGGTAAAGGAAATGCTGGCTCCTGTCACATTGTAAGCCGCTATGACATCTCATAAAAGCATGTTTATTAGATTCTCTGTTTATCATTACAAGTGCTGTGCATGAGAAAGAAGCTATGATTGAACATAGCTCTCATGAATAAAGTTGTTTGGCCAAAGTCTGTACAGTAAAAGCTGTCCTGTCTCCTCCTGTCCTGTGAGGAGTGCTAGAGTCACTTCGGTTAGCACAGCAACCTAATGTGCTGGTGGTTTGATTTTAAAGGGGGAACTTTCACGCGCTCGTCTCTGTGGTGTTATCGGTACCTGTATCGTCTATATTTATCGTTTGAATACAGCGACCTGAAATAAAGTAGTACAATGACTAAACTGGATCGTCTGAACACTTTCATGACCGAGCGCTTGATGGCTGCTGTGAAGGAGATCATCTTCACAGTCGGCAGAACGGTTCGGGAGTATGAGGAGGAAACGGAGCGAATCCGGAGCGAAAACAAGCGGCTGAAAGAAATGTTACGAGACTCCGGGTGCTTCAATGAACAAGCAAATGCGGGTAAGACGATTAAATGATTAAACTCTATAAATGGTGAATGTTTCTGTTATATCATGTTTAGAATATGGCATAATATTTTGTGTGGACATTAAAAAAATGTTTTGTTTTTATTTGTCCTCGTGTTTGGTTGTGGTCACGAGTCACTTTAATTTATTAAGACGAGGTATTTTATAAATGTATCTTTCTTGAATACATACTATTCGGGTATGTGTGACTCAACACTGACCTTTTGAAAAATATATTACCCGAGTTAAGCAATCCAGGAAATAACGTTGTTTTGAGTTTTGTGGCTTTTCACCCAGTGTAATGCCGTTTTATCCACTTAACTCTTAAAACCTGCCCAGATTTGTATAATTTTACAATCTCTTTCCGGAAAACGGACCAGAAATATTAATGACCCATCATGCACTTGTGGGCTTGTCCAATCAAATGCTTTCCAGAATATTAATTTCATAACAATACCTAGTAGTAAATGGTGATTCACGATATAAAAAACCCACATGATCTGTTTGCATGTTATTTATCTAATTATGAGCCATTAATCCATGCCTATGTTATTATTTTTACCTTTAATCTTAAATTTAACCTTAAAAATCAGGTCTACTGGTGAAATGACTTTTCTCTAGAGACTTGTACAGTCAAACCAAAAATTATTCAGACACCATGATATCATTGATTTTTTTTTTACTAATGGGTGCAGGACACTATAGTTCATTTATGTAAGTGAGGATAGCAAAATAAAGTAAACTGTGACCATATACTTAATTTCTTCATACAGTCGACTACCAGTAAAACCTGACCATGTTTTGTTGCATACTTTTATTAATTTGTCCTGACACAGTTCAATTATTAAGTTCTTCAAAACTATAGTGAATAAACTGCTAATGTGAGAAATTTGAGGTGTCTAAATACATTTTGGTTGTCATGCTTGATTACCATTTTTTTAAACTCCAGCGAATAAATTCATAATGTGAGATGTTGAAAGTGTCTGAATAAATTTTGGTTTGACTGTACATGTCTTCTCCAATCATTTAGTCCACTCAAAGGGCCCATTTTCCACAAGTTCATATGAATCTTTAGGGTCTCAATAAAAAGTCTATAATATACTTTGGTTAAAAATTCTCAGTAATAGTGTAAAAAAACCACACCCTTTTACCATGTCAAAATCAGCTCTGCAAAATATCAGCTCATTTTATTGCATTGGCCCTTTAAATGCAAATGAGCTCTGCTCGCCCCGCCCCTCTCTGATGTGGGATTATGAGCTGTAATGTTTACTTTAGCCACATTTAGCCGCATTAAAGGGATAGTTCACCCAAAAATGAAAATTTGATGTTTATCTGCTTACCCCCAGGGCATCCAAGATGTAGGTGACTTTGTTTTTTCAGCAGAACACAAACGAAGATTTTTAGCTAAAACCGATGCAGTCTGCCAGCCATATAATGGGAGTGGATGGGCACCAGACCTTTAAAAGTAAAAAAAAAACATGCACAGACAAATCCAAATTACACCCTGCGGCTCGTGACATGAAACGATCGTTTTTTTTTTATGAGAAACTGAACAGTATTTATATCATTTTTACCTCTGATACACCACCACGTCCATCTCTCCTGAGCACGAGCTCATCATCCAGCTTGTTACCTGTGTACGTGCTCTGACGTAGTATACGCAAACACCGGAAGCTATCTGTCGCGTGTGTACGACACTCATTGTTTACACAGTGCACACAGACTGTGGGAATAGCGGCTATTCAAAATGGTAATTACCTGCGCTTATCCCGATTGTTCAAACTGATTTAAAACTAAAAGATTACATTTGCTTGCGCAGAGTCATCCGGGACTTTTCACCGATTTCCCCTTCCGGTGTTTGCGTATTCTACGCCAGAGCGTGTACACGTGTAACAAGCCAGATGATAAGATCGTGCTTAGGACAGATGGACATTTCTGTGTATCAAAGGTAAAAAATGCTATAAATACTGTTCATTTTCTCACAAAAACCGATCGTTTTGTGTCCTAGGACATCAATGTATCATCACAAGCCACAGGGTGTAATTTGGATTTGTCTGTGCATGTTTTTTTTTTTTTTTTTTTACTTTTAAAGGTCTGGTGCCCATCCACCCACATTATATGGCTGGCAGACTGCACCAGTTTTAGCTAAAAATCTTTGTTTGTGTTCTACTGAAGAAACAAAGTCACCTACATCTTGGATGCCCTGGGGGTAAGCAGATAAACATAAAATTTTCATTTTTGGGTGAACTATCCCTTTAAGCTGCGTTTTTTGGCAAAACTTGCAAACAAGCACATTATTAAGTAAGGCCATTTGCAAAGATGCATAAAAAACCCTTATACTCACTTCTGCTGTGGGTGAAGCTGCATCATGAATGATTCACATGAACATAGATGCATTTGTAGATTGGGATCAGCGCTTTCCTTTCCTTTGCAGTGTCGTTCCAAACCCATAAGACCTTTGTTCATCTTTAAAACACAAATTAAGATATTTTTGATCACAACTGACACATTCAAGACCCAGAAAGGTAGTAAGGATATCGATAAAAGAATCCATCTAGCATCAGTGGTTCAACTGTGATTTTATGAAACTACAAGAATATTTTTGTCTGAAAAAAAAAAAAAAAACTTTATTCAGCAATTTCTTCTCTACAATGTCAGACTTTGACATGCATTATGAAAGTACCATGACGCAAAAATAAATAGTTGAATAAAGTTTTTTTTTTTTTTTTTGTAGTATTCTCATAGCGGTCGAACTTCTTATGTCACAGAAAGCTCTCAGGTTTCATCAAAAATATCTTAATATGTGTATCCCTTTAATGTTCAATAAAATATCCATATTGTAGCTGTAAGGCACATTATAGATTCACATCGATTTTCAGTTCTACAGTATGTTTTTTTTATCTGCATAAAGTCAATGTTATTATGTTTTGTTTTGTTTTCAGCTCCTGTGCAGTCTTATCAGCCGGTCTCCCCTGGGCAGCCCGGATGGATCTGCAGCCAGAATGAGGAGCCAGAACCCTTTGAAGAGATCCAGCAGGACCAAAGCCAGAGGCTTGGCGAACAACATCCCTTCATAAAACCGGAAAAGCCAGAGTACTCTCTCGATGCTTACAGGGAATCTGTAGCTTTGCCATCAAAAGCTAGCAACAACGACGGCTCACACATGTGCGCCGATCACACCGACACAAATCCCATTGAGGATGAAATGACAAACTGTCATTTCCCATCCAAAATCAAAGTCGAATTTATGAACTCCAGCTTGTGTTCAGGCGATGCGATGGGAAGCACTGAAGATGCGTATCAGAGCTGGTCGCCACACAGTCCAGATTTGCCTTTAGGGACATCAGACATCTTCAGACCACAGCATTCAAACCAGCTAACATACGCTAACAGTGACGCACCTGCTACAGTATCTCACCATAGCAGTTCATCTCATGACGCCAATCACGTTTCATATCACAACATATTATGTACGAACAGGGCCTACTGTAGCAGTAAGTGCTGTGAAATGCAAAAGAGGACAATAGCCAAATCAAGCCCCGTATGGAAATATTTCTCTCTAAAAGAGGGAGACTGTAGCAAAGCAGTGTGCCTTATGTGTAGAGCCGTCATATCTCGTGGTCGCAAAGAATACACAACGTCAGCCCTTCTAAAGCACCTTCGGATGAAACATGGTAAATGTTGACGTTATCATTTGCTCTCTGATTTTATATATGCGTATGTGTAATGTTGTACAGTGTTTTCTGTTCAACTACTTTTTATACGGTGCTTGAATAATAGGATACATATGAGGAAAGCCAGACATTTTCTTTGTGTTATTCCTGCAGGAAATGCGCTAATCTTTGGCTGTGCTGAGAAGAGACGAATGAAAGAAATTACGCGAAAGAATGTGTGAAAACCACTAAACCACTCTCAGCCAGTATGGACACTGGCTATTGTGCATCATGGCCAACCTTTGAGTGTTTTTATAAGAACTGTTTCAGCAAAATCTATGTCAGATTGAGGTAGAACAGTCAGAAATGTACGCATACAATAAGTCATCTAAGCCTTTTGGTTAGGGTTACAGGGGAAAATCCTTGGGGAAAAATTTTTGTCTGTATATTACATCATTGTATTGTCTAAAAAAATGAACAGGATGTACATACTAGCTAGGGCATGATTAATATCAAAGAAAACTGTAATACAACAAGAGATTTAATAATTTTACAGACATTTACAGAATATTTTACCACCCCACTGAAATGTAAGATGATAGAGGTTTTAAACTTGGTTTGTCTTTTATACTCATTTTTTGCAATAAACAAACCCTGGTTTAACATTGTTGAGATTTTGATTGTTTCAGTGTGAGCCACTTAACATTTTGTTAGAAGTTTGTTCAACTTACAAATGTTGTATTTATAGACATAGGAACATGAATAAAGGAGGTTTGTGTATGCGTAAACAAAGCTTACGACTTGTATGTTTGCCCTTTCTGCCCAAAGTTGAGTTAAAAGAAGCTTCTGTAAGTCTTAATGAGAAACGTTCTCATCGTAATGACGTAGTTTCTCATGAAACATGAAGTTATGAGACAGTTTCTCATTATGAGATTATCCTAAGCCATAATTATTAGTTATTTTTCTGAAATTTACAGCATTAACTCAATTATGAGAAAGTCATCATAATTCATAATTGCACTAAGCTATTATTATGATATGCTAAATCATTATAATGAGAATTTCTGTCAATATGAAATGCTAAGTCATAATTATAAGAAAGTCTCTCCTTATTATGAATAACAGAGTTATGTTTTCACACAACTGCAGAAACGGGAAAATATCTTGGTTTCTCAAAATAATGACTCATAGTAATGAGAAACCACCTCATAATAATGACTCAATGCTTCTCGTTATGACTTAGAAAATAAAATGGTTTTCCGTAGATCACTGTCAAAGATTCTATCTTAAGGCAGTCAAACTAAAATTATATATATATATATATATATATATATATATATATATATATATATATACATACAGTACAGACCAAAAGTTGGTCAAATGAATGAGAAGGTGTGTCCAAACTTTTGGTCTGTACTGTATATTTTTTTCTGTTTATTAAAGTTTTTACTCTACATTAGTGCAGTTTTCAGTGGGTTAGTGATATTTTTTAAATATATATAAATTAATTAATAAATATTTTTTAAATGGGGTTTTATACAAAAACGGCTTTTTTATGTAAAATTTACTTTATAAAAGACCCACCTTTCTAACTTTAATTCATGGTGCTAACATGGATAATTTCACATGGTTTAGTGTAAGATTTTTGCCCATCTTTTGGAAAATCCAGTTTTAAAAGGCTGCAGAGCTCCACTATTTGCTATTTGCCCACCTGAAAGATATTTTTTCACAAATTTTTTCAG